>NW_013952783.1:148638-159448 GCF_001266775.1 Austrofundulus limnaeus
ACACACACACACACACACACACACACACACACAAGTGTATCAGTTGTAAAATGTTTTCTGTTCATGAGATGTAAACAGGTGATAAGTATCTTCCTCTGTGTTTCTGAGGATTGTTTTTTGTCAATAACCACTGATTGTGGTTCCTGTCATGGTCAATATCTGCTGACTTTGATTATTAGCTGTTGTCACGGTCAATCAACCATCACTAACATCTTCGGTGGTGTGCAACCACATCGCCCACCTTCACAGCTGAGAGGCTTTTAGTTATTTATAATGATAATGTTTGCCCTCTCTTCTTTCTCACATTTGTATATCTGTTGTGAGATTGCTTCACTATTCTCCCAGGAAATAGGTGTATTATGTGGTGTTAAAAAAAGTTACTTTCTTTTTATTTTTTTTATCTGCATGCTAAAGATAAAATATTTGTGTCCAGAAGGGACAAACTTGGTTGATTTTAGGCTGCCCATTATTGGATATTCTATGTTTCAAATCAGTTTATATCCTTCAGTGCCACAGGCTCATTTCTCGTAGCTATAAAGTCCTTTCTGCCAGCCTCTTTCTTTGTTGTTTTGTTTTTGTTCCAAGAAAACCTTAAAATACGTGAATTCAGAGAGCTGCTGATCTCTTATCGTGGCCATATATTCACCTATTCTTCCTCACTTTTATTTAATTTGTCTTTTTCGCCTTGTTCCGGTTCTTTTTTCCTCTAGCTCCCTACACCAAGCCGGTGTTGACTTTAGAGCCTGAATCCAACTTGCGACCAGGTGACGAGGTGGCCCTGACTTGTGTAGCATATGGAGGGTATCCTGAGGGCTACGTTATATGGCAGGATGGAAGTGGACGCAATCTGACAGACAATATCACCTTGTCATTCGTGGCCAACGAGGAAGGGCTGTTCACAGTGACCAGTGTGCTGTCGGTTGTGCTGGAGCCCAATAGCACCTACAACTGCCGACTAATCAACCCACTGCTTGGTGAGGAGGGTTTTGTCTTCGCCACAATCACAGGTGAGGGGATTTGTAACTCTTTCTTTTAACTGTCACCCCAAGTCATGAAAAAAGGAACAGCTACATTTTACCAACAATTTGCATACACATAGTTTTCTTAAGTTAGTCTTTTTTACATAAACAACTCTTTAAGCTTGTTTTTATACTGAAGAGATTTAGCTTGTTTCTTGCTTTGTCAAGGCAAAGAAATCATAGAAATAGATGAAAACTAAGAAAATTTGTACTTGCAATCTAATGGGTTTATCAGTTGTTCTTCACGATAAGCTGAATCAATACGTCAGAGTTTCTAAGGACAGCCAAATAGCCATTTCTCACACGTTTCAAAAACCAAACAGAAAAGAGTCAACAAGAAAGTAGTGACTGGTTTCTTAGCTGCTTTCAGCACACAACATTTATTAATCACAGTTCAGATTGGTATTTTAAACATTTCAAATTGTGATGTCGTTTTGCTGTCTTTGTGACAACAGTATGTATGTGGTCATTTTTTCGTCTTTAATGGTCCTCACTTCTTGCCACCGCCCAGCCATGTCTCCCTGTCTCAGATGGTGTACTCTGTGTGTTAAATGTGATGAGCATGCCATGTAAGGTGGGGCTGTGGTTGGGTCTCTAATGGAAGCAGGACTGTGTGAAATGGCTCATAAATAAGTAGAGGTGGCCCAAGCTGGCTCTCTGGACTGCAGCTGGTGCTGGTGCTCGTCCTGTTGAGACGGGGGTCGAGGCAGAGGTCAGGGATTGCTGCTCCACTGGGCTGGGAAATGACTGTGCTGTCTGGAAACAGGATGGCCAAATGGCAGGACTGGATGGCTGAGTGCAGGTGGCCTTTCTAACAGTTTGGTTGGCCTCTTTCAAAACAGATCAGATAACCAGCCGGAAGAATCAGTGTGGGAGTGGAAAGCCATTAAACACATGGGGACAATGAATATATAACTAAAGGAACTGTTAAAATAGTCTCATGCTGCAGTTACACGCCTCCATTTTCTAGAATAATGCAGTTTTAAATATGATCAAAATATATTTAATAGTATTGCTGTACTTTTTGTCAGTTTTTATTCCGCTATACAGATCTCTTTTAATGCAGGTAGGTGCTTGAAATACCACAGTTGGTAAGAAACTGTGTTTTTACTGACAGGTTGAAACGAAACAGGAGACAAATTCAGATTTTAGACTTAAACATATAATTGCAAATGAGTATAAAAGTCTTACACAAACTACAGCAGGATCAAAACAGAGCCGGTCGAAGTTTTGAAGTTTTGGCCAAGAACCAGGTTCTTAAACACCACCTTCTGACCGAACCGCTCGCTTTGGTGGAAAAGACGTCACTGATATGGAAGGCCTTAAACGCAAGTTCTGCAATCTAATGAAAAAAAAAAAAACTACGTTTGACTGTTTGTTTAGTGTGAGGCACGTTTTATCTAAACCGTCCCTCAAAAGTATGGTCTGTTCTGAGATGACACATATCACGAGTCACTCAAAGCAGAGCTCACACTACTATTTAATCACAGCTTAATCACACAGTACAAAATGTGTATTTATGCAGYTGATTATCAAAAAATGGGCAGGCATCTCAATGAGAACTTTTACATGAGAAGTCAGTGGCAGATGCTGGTCTTTCAACAAAAGGAAGCTCAGTTTCGGCCTACGTCATAAAATGTGTCGGTTTATAAATTCTACCCTCCGTTCCTTTTCAAGAAAATGATCTGTGACCCTGTCACAGATCATTTTGTTTAGTTCATAGTATTTATTCATTTCATTTTTAAAAACAAAACATTACAAACAACAAAACAATACAAATAAAGTGAAATGAAAGGCTGCAAAAGAAGAAAAATAGCGTAAATCTGCTCCTCTTTACAAAAAAAACCTATTAATTTCAAACCATAAACCAGATAATAAAACAAAACAAAAAAATCAACTCCTCAAACAGTGACTCATACAAATTAAACAATTTCATATTTCTTTAACAAATTTGCTTTGATGATTTTTTAAAGGAATTAATTGAYCCAATGCTTTTATAATCATTTTCCAGATTATTCTATAGTCTTTTACAGCAGCCAGCTCACTTTGTCATACCAGTACAGCTGAAAAGACATGTTACTTTTCCCCACCTTTTTCACCAAATGAATCTGAGGAGTTGATCAGCCCTGCTGTTTAACTCTAAGTTTTTCTTTGTAAACTAGACCATCAAATGGCTTCACCAAAATCCGGTCCACCACATTCAAACTGCCATTATGTGCAGCTTGTTAGTGGCGCGAGGCTAGTGTGAAGTGTGAGTGCTTTGTGACGGTGAAGGGGCTCCGCAGCCCCCGCTGGTCAGAAACTGTGACAGAAGTCAGAATGTCTCCAAACACAAGCAGCTACAAAACAACCACCAGAAATAGAAGTTTGATTTGTTGCTAGTCGTTTTTAACAAAGAAAATGCTGCTAAAAGGATTAATAAAGTCTCCGCTTCTACTCAGAACAGAAACAAAAGTAAAAAAAAAATGCTTCCATGGAAGTTTACACTAAAAGATCGCTGATTCGCTCATTTCGCTGTCAACCAAAAAGAGATTCAGCCTCCGACAAATCATCCAATCATCATGCAGACGCTGAGCATCCGACCCAGCCCACTACTCCATAGACCCCCAGAAATGCTCAGCGTCCGATGGGTGGGGCAAAGCCAGCATTTATCCAATAACTCGTCTCGTTTCGCTGCAGTCTTTGCATCGCTAATGAGCTCTGTGGAAGCTGAGCGTCCAACTGTTTAAAGCACCGTGAAGCTGCAGGAATGAGGGAGAGGAAAGCCGCGTGATAAGAAACCAGTGATAAGAAGCTGATTCTGAACAAAAGTTGAGTGCGTTGAAGCACATATTTAGTCAATGACATGTACACACAACAGTATATATTTGATCTTTTTTTATTTTTTTATTTTTTTACAGTTTAGGGGAAGCAGAGCTTCCCTTGCAATCTTAGAGCAATCGCCTCTGTGAGACGTACATTTTAAAATCTGTGCAAAATAATAAATTTCCCTTCAGTTACACCATATCAGAAGTTCGGTCAAATTAAACATAAATACAATAATGGAAACTGCACGAGCCAAAATCATACAGTTTATTTTTTGGCCTGCTAAACTAGTTTACAAACTAGATGATAGACCATAATAAAGGAAACCCACCAAAACAGTCTGGCCAAAGAATGGTAAACTTGTCAAAGTTTTATTTAACAAAGGTTCAAAAAGGGGGCCGCAAAACAAGCAAACTTACAAATCCACCTTGAGGAAATCTTTAATTAAAGCACCGGTGACTGCTTTTCTGCAACTGGGTGCACATGAATAGGAGTAATTTCTCAGTTGGAGTGCTAGCACAGCTTGATGATGACACAAGTTGTTTGTAAATATGCACAAGATGCATAGTATTGTGTGTGGCGAGATAAGGGGACTTGTTTGAAATGAAAGCATGTTTGCATTTGTTTACAACAGCTGGTGTGTGCTTAACAGTTTCTGTAATTAATTTTGACCTAGCAAAACTCTTCTGCTGGAATAGCAGAATGTGCCGAGCTCGAGTTGATATAGTGAATAATGCTGGCTGTGTATACTAAACACTGTACACACAAACACTGTACTCAGGCAGGGGCTTGTTGTAAGGATGGATAAATCTGCTTAAAAGTCTAAAAGGTCTATAAGTAAAGGAGAAAAGGGTGAGAAACTGGGAGTTTAAAAAGAGGGGAAGATGGGGGTGGAGGGGGCTTGTGAGGGACTAAGCGCGTTAAATTTTCACACACTCTCCAATCTCTGATTGAAAAATTACAATTCTAATACAAATCTCCCCCAGGCAGAACAGGAGTTTGACAAGGTTAATTTTGAGAAAAATGAACCTTTTACCCATACTGAGCAGAGCACTGTGTGGTCTGCAAGTTGAGTTCGTGTTAAGTCATCCATGTTAATCTCATCTYTTTCCTAGTCACCAGTTAAACAAACCACCGTCAACAAAGTATTCACATGGCACATGCGTTCACACTAGTATCCATCTTTGAGATCGAGATCTTTGTAAACACTCTGCGGAGTTCTGGTCAGTTTTTTTTAAAGCACTGGTCTAGAATAGGGTGTGCTATTGTGCTGCTGGGATATTGATAGATTTGCAGAGCAGGACTAGGATGCAGGGAGAGACCCAGAGGACCAGCTGGTGTTAATGAACAGTTGAGTGATGGAAAGAAACAGCTTTAGTTTTCAAATGAACTGAGGCCTGTCTGTCGGCATAGACAGTGTTAAACCTCTCTCTTTCCGTTTCTTTTGTGAGTTTTCTCTGTCTTGCACTCCAAGCCTATTATCTGTGTTCTGCTTAAAGGGACAATATCATGTTAAAATCACCTTTTTTGAGTTTTATATCATGTTATAATGTTATACTCTCATAAAAAACTTGCCCAAAGCCTTGCTTTGACTCATTCATGCATGTTTGAGAAATCCTTCAGCGTTTTTAGGAAGCCACGCTGAGGAGCAAAACGACAGGTAGGGACCAGAAACGCCCCTGGGACGTGTCTTTAAGTCGAACTTCCTCATCACGGAGCACACCTCCCCACCCCCCACCCCACACACCCCGCCCATGACTCCTGCAGGATCTTGGCAGTAACAGAGCAAAGTGAAAGTGAAAGTGAAACTTAAACTGTCTGCTGCTCTTAACACTACTTCTCACTCAGTGAAGCTCTTTTCAGATTCAAAATACCTTTGAGGAAATGTATTTTCAGATGCCAAGTAAACCACAATGATGAGACAGAAGTGGAAGGTGGTTCTTAAAGAGACAGAGGCCAATTTCAAGGCATTTAGAAGAGGAAGTGATGAGAAGATGAGTTTATTTACTATTTAAACATAAAAAAGTTTTTTTAATAACAACTAAAGGTGGCATAGATACTTTATTATGGTATAGTATTGAAATGTATGCCTGAAAAACACATAATATTGCCCTTTTAAAAATGATCATGCGTCTGAGATCAAGGCTCTGTAGCATTTGTTTTTTATTCCTTTTGTGAAGCTTTAGGCATTCTCTCTGCTGAAGGTAAATGACCATTGCAATATGTTTTCTGATGGCTAGGTTTCAGAGTCTGCCATTGAACACCTCCTCCAGCATCACCTCCCCTTCCCCACTGCTTCCTCTCTCTATGAGGATGGCGCCATTTCCCCGGCATCACACTGCTGGCGCAGCGTTTACAGTGAAATTGTGTGGATGGAGATAGAGTGGGGAAAGGAGAGATGAGCTAGGAAGATAGAGTGAGAGAGAGGTGGAGAGCTGTGGAGGGAGGTTAGAAGCGGGAGAGAGGGATGACGGAGACCAAGATGGAGACAGCATTTGCTGGGCTTAGAGCTGTGGCATTATGGCCTGACTGGCTGGAAATAGACCCCCTCCACCCCCTACGATATTCCCCAATGCTTTGGAAGACTTCTTGTGAATTTTATTCCTTTGCTGTTTTTTTTTTTTTCTTCCTTGCTTTGACTCGGCTGCACAATGGGTTAATGGTTAAAATTGTTTTTCTCTGCACAGTTTTTTTTCGTGTTCTGGGTGAGTTTCCAATGGCACATAGTAACCAGGAACAAGTGCTTTTTGGTACCAGGCAAGCTGAGCCATTACTTTATTACTAAACAGCTATGTGAGGAGACTACACATTTGTGGATAGCAACACAACCTCTTCAGCAAGGCTGAATTCCTGCACATTTTGTTTTTCTCTTTCAAAAAAACAAGTGTGCCCAGTTATATTGGGATAAACAACAAACCTTAACATTTTTACTTGTAAAAATACATTATTGCACATGCATTTTACAAGTCAAGCATGATGATTTTTCTTTCGTTGTTCTTGTAGCACTCACTTTTTATTCTCACTCCTAAAATGCCACAAAGCTCAGTGATAGGATTTTACAAAACATGGACCACAAATTCCATGAAAGTGGCACATTTGCATCATTTACACCTCCTTCCTATTAGTCACTGAAATTTTACATAGCTTTGGAATCATTATCAGCATATCTTGTCCACTGAAAGAAAATACTGCCTGCATTGAAAAGCCATTGAGTCAGTTACAGTAGCAGAAACCATCCATGGTCAGAGGACTGGACAGAAAACTTGCAGACATATGTATTAGTGATGGGACAGTATGACCTTGGCTTAGGCTGTATTACAGAATGTGGAAAAGACACATCATTAAAAAACTTATTTTCCATGACAACTGAGAGTTGCAATTCATTTTTTTCTAACCTTTCAAAACCACTGTATTTCTATTTTATTTCTAAATCTATGGTTTCCCTTCAGATAGTCTTGTTTAAATTGGTTGAACCTTTTCAATGATTTTCCCAATTATCAACTTTTTGGCTCTTTTTAGTTGAGTGTGTTATTATGGCTTCAGAGTTTTATAGCTTTATCCTGACATGACTTTCTAAATAGCTACCTGCCACCCCTTCTTAACCTAAAAGGTTCACAGACCTCTTTCTAGTTCAACAAGTTTCTGTATATGTTTCTCTAGTTATTAATACACACAATCTTGTGTAGAATTTCTGCATGTTCTCTGAAAGGTTTGAACCATGCATGTCTTAAGAGCAGTGGCTTTAGTACAATATTGGCAAAGGGTCAAAGAGAACGATCTGCTAGTTCAAAGATTTTCTTAAAGTAATAACTGTTAGAGTGAAATCTACACATATTTTACAAGCATATACTGTATCTGACTGCTAAGTTTTTTTTATTAAAAGCTTTGTCCATTTCTTTAAATGTTCTTCATAAACATACAGTCAAATGCTAAAGTTTGTTTTGTTGTTGTTTTCTAGTTTCAATAACAACCCACCGTGCTGGTCCTTGTTCTCCCAGAACAAGGACTAATTTAAATGCAATTAACAGAGCCTTCAGAGAAACAGAAAACAGCAATATAAATGGATCTGTTGTCAGTAGAGCAGCGAGCAGGCAATTTTCTCGACTAAGCACTGTATTAATTAGTGCCCAGTGCACAAATAGTTCTTTCTCTTGCTGAATGCATGCTCTATCTTATCAGGAGCCCAGCTAGGAAAAACAACCAAGTAGACGGATGAAGTGATATAGACAATCTAAAGCAAATCCAGGTAGGCAGAAGTAGTGCCATTTTAAACATGTACATTTCTGTTGGAGTTTTTAACTGAAGTTGCCACTCTTAAGTCATTTGAACATTTTTTTGTCCTTTATTGTTAGATATTATTTTCTGTGTTATATATCGTTCTTCCAGTTTTATTGTCACAAACTCTGAGGAAATGTTGGTTTGTGAACGTAGTGACATAGTGAGTAGAGCTGTTTTGGAGTGGTATAGTCAGAAAGATGCGTTGTACTACTCTCTTTTTTGTTGGCCACTTTTCCATCACTGAGCACAAAACTCCTTTAGCAATACACGGATGTCAAAGTGATTTTTATTCCTACAATTACAAGCTACTTTTTTTCCCAGGAAAATATGCATGAGTGGTTTCAGGGTTTRTCTGTGTCTTCTATGTCCTAATCACGTCAAACAGGTTTCTAAGTAAGTTTCATCTTAGGCATCCTGTCAAAGCAGTAAGGTGGTACCCTTGGCTGTCCCACAAATGGCATCCTGACATCTTTGCCTATTCTCAGACAAGTTAAAAAAAAAAAGACTGTCTTTTTTGTCCTCCCTGGCTTTCCTTTTCAGGACACTGTATTTATGATGCCAACAAACACACAAAAGCCCTCTATTGTCATTGATTGGGTTCATTTTTATTTGGGCTCACAGCAAGGAATATCAGTAGGACCAGTGGGGCCCTGTAGCGAACATTTCACACAGCTTCTTCTAAATCCTGTAAGAAGGATTGGTTTCGGGAGGTCTGGCATCAGTCTTGGCTTCACAATATGAAATCATTTTAGCTTCAGCTTTCCAGAGTTTCTGGGAGAATAGCCACCAACAAACTGCTAGGCCCTCTTTCAGTGCTGGGTTATTTAATTATTCAGCCCATTCATTTGATGTTTCAACTACACCAGATAGCACTATGAGTTATTGTCTTGCAAAGGATGTTTGCACACTCAGTAAATTGCTTTGTTCTCTGCATGCAAACAGTTCAAACTAGAGGCTGGTACCACAAAGAGACTACTGGTCAAAGCTTTAATGGGGTTTTAATTAGAAGGTGTTGAGAGATTTACTTTATTCTTAGCATAAGCGATGTTTTGGTAATAGCTATAGAGACATGTAACTGACTAACAAGTGTGAGACAGGGTTAAGAATGGACCAAGTGTTACTTTGCACCAGTTTTGAGTAGGGTTAGTGATTAACTCCTTTGACAGTAAGACTTGAATATCTTAACAGCTGGTGATTCACTGCATAAAAAAACCACACCCTCCTGCTGTCCTTGGTTCAAAACCCTTCTGAGATCTTAGTTTTAAAACTGAGGTCTCAGAAGTAATTTGTTTTGACCCAATGGCAGCAGGAGGGTTAAACCCTTGCATCAAATATTATAGTAACAAATGGGATTATGCCATACTGTGCCTGTGCTCCTTATATCATCAGTTTAAATGGCAGTAGCTTGGGATGACTCACATGCTATTAAAGAAGCATTAATATCCTCCCCTTGTCTTGGATTTATAGTTACGCCTGTTACACTAAAGTCTGCCAACTTACAGCTCGTTACAAACTGTCTAGAAGGAAAGCAACGTGTTCTTCTTACCTTATTCATATAGTCAGCTGTGTTTAATTCCATAACATAACTTTCATGTATGTGGCTTCTGTATATTTGACTCTCTGTCAGTGGCAGACAGCTCAGTGACCCAAACCATAAGAGTGTGTCATATCTATAATGTATCTGTCTCAATACTTCCACCCACTTACTCTACCAGATGAGGAGTGATGCTGTTAGAAGCACGGTGTTGTTTCCCAGCCATATTTGATTTTCTGTCTAAAAAGAATTCCACAAACCCAGGGATTATTTTAACACAAGGACAGCAGAAGTGTGTGTATTGTATTTGGCTAGAACCAGGTTAGAACTATGTGCTAAACTGACCCAAATACCTAAAATKCATGATGTAAATTTTCACCCATGTATTTTGTAAATTCATGCATTTAGGATATGTCTTGGGCAATACGGTGAGCCAATGGCCCCATCTTTTGCCTGCTGATTGCTTCAGACCCCTCCACTCTCCAACCAAGACCTTTTTAATAAGAAAAATCAGCCACAAAGAAATGGATAGATGAATTTGTTTTTAATGCAAAAACAGTCATTGGGAGATTAAAAAACTAACCTGTTTGTTCTTATTGTTGTTTCTGTTGCTGTTGTTTATTTGATCATACACATAACATCTTTGGCAGAATGAAAATGAATGTTTTGGAATTTTAGTTTTTGATTTGATCTTAGTGACACCACAAGACAAAAAGTGATGACATTGTGAGCTCAGTGATGTAACCAGTTATAAGCTTGAGTAATGCTCTGCTTCAGGGAAGCAAAAATGTACATTTAAAAATAAAAAGGAAATGTCTCCTGTTGTGTATTGTTTACAACAGAAAGAATTACTGTCACTGCATCAAAGCAGAAAGAAAATCTGCCAAGTTTATAGAGTGAAATTGGATTTAAGTGGTAATCCTGTACATTGTAAATCTGCCACTAATTCTACAAGAATTATTTTCTTCATATTTTTGAAAGCAAGGGGTGGACACCTTCACCAACAACAGTATTGTTTAATGTAATAGAGTCAAATATGGTAACAACAGAATAAAAAAAGGATGAACCTAATGATGTTTGTTGCATTTATCTGTATTGTCAGCTAAAAGGGGGTGTTGGTGCTGTGTGTGTGTGTGTGTGTGTGTGTGTGTGTGTGTGTGTGTGTGTGTGTGTG
>NW_013952783.1:161499-169457 GCF_001266775.1 Austrofundulus limnaeus
ATTTAAAGCTGTGTTAACAATTATAAAACAATATAACTATATTATACTATGATTAAAAGCACAACTATATTATAGCACTGCTATGATTAAAAGCATAACTAGGCCTATATTATAGCACTACTATGATTAAAAGCATTACAACAGTATTTTAGCTTTTTTCTCACCTGTTTAAATCCATGCTGGGTCAGATCCTGATGCTTTAAAAATGAGGCAATGAATCAAAACAAACCATTAGCCTTGCTAAAAGCAGTTTGCTTAGCCTATTGCTAATCCAGTTCTTGGAAAAAAAATGGAGTCTAAACTCTCCCCTCTGTCTTTGTTCTGCTGCTTTTCATATCCGGCTGATCTGGTCCAAGCTCTTTTACTTTAAGCTTCTCCTGGTGTGTTCTGGTCTAAAACACTTTTTTGTTTTAAGAAACTTGGCTAAGTTGCTTAACGACTCAATTTCTTGACATGTTAATGCTGTTCGCATCGTATCCATCAGTCTACACCAAACCACGCCCACATACACTCACACTGGAGGCACGTTTTTGTACATCCACCCTAAATGGCTGAATCCTGTGGCTTTGGGCTGATCCTGGGCTGAACAGAATTGGCCCCAATGAGCCGCAAACCGAGGGGGCATGGCGAGACGCCTGTCAATCATTCTGAACCACAGCAGACATTGAATGAAAATGGGCTGTGATTAGTTATCCCTGCAGAACGACCCTGGGATCTTCCCAGGTGGTTTGGCACCAGTTTTCCTTGTAAATTTCACAAAATAAGATATATTATTTTAAAAATTTGTTTATTTTTAAGTTGTTATTTATAAATTGTATATAATTATATTATAATTTTATAATATTGTTTATTTTAATTTTTTTTATTGTGAACACCACGAGGGCTTAGCCCTACTAGCCCACTTATACCAGCCGTCACTGCCAATCTAAATAGTATTCATTAGAGCTTCAGTGGTTATTTGTTTAGTTTGTCCTTATGTGTCCCTGTGATTGTCTGGTGACTTGTCCAGGATGGACCCTGCTTTTCACACTACAGACAGGCGCCAGCATCTCAGTGACCCTGCACGGAAAAGTGGGTAAAGGAAATGGATTAATGCAGTTATGTTAATGCATAATGCTATTCCTACCAATTCAGCAGGAATTTGTGGTTACAATGCACAGTTATGAACATGTTACAAAAGGTAAGTGACTGTATGGAGAAACTGGTATGATTTAGACTCTTTATTTTTCATGCTCAACAACAGAGTCTTAGGGGATATATGTTAATGCCAAAAGTCACAACTTCTTAATTTTCATTTTCTTTTTTGTTTTTGCAACCCCAGAAAAGGTTTACATTACAATGGTGTCCCCAGGGGGACTTTGTGTGTGTGCTTTAATAGTGTGGAGTGCTGGGGTTACTTTTGTGGTCTATAAAATCCTTGTATACCCAAAACAAGTGTTGTATCAGTTTTCTCAGAACAAAAGTTTACCTTGTTTCTGGTGCAGCTTGAACTCCCTCTGGGCTGCCTCTTGTCTCTGACTCTGTTTGTTGTTTTTATGAATAGGATCTCAATCTGAAGTTGTGAAGAGAAAGGCATTTGTGTGGTAACCTCAGTACTGCCTTTTTGCTTTTTGCTGATGATGCGGTTCTGGTGTCTCCAAACCATGACCTACAGCAAGCATGGAGTGTTTCACAGCTGAATGTGACGATGCCAGAATTAGAGACAACTTCTCCCAATTTAAGGACTTGGTTCTGAATAAGGAAAACAGGGATTGAGCCCTCAGGGTTGGAGACAGTGTTTTTTTTTTTTTTTTGGACCTGACTATCCATACATTAAACTAACAAAAGCTAACTATTTAACAACCAGAATACTAATTTTGAATGGGTTTCTGTAGTATTTATCAGATGGATGGCCAGCAGGAATTATATGACCTGCACCAGAGTCTGAGCAAGGCATAGCTCGAGTGCTTTGAGAATATTCATCTGTCTCACCCATATCCATCAAAGACTGGAGAAGAAGAAAATGAGAAATGCTGTTTCATAATGAGAGCCTTAGGCAGAAACATGTCTTTTAAAAAAAGTCCGTCATTATGTATTCTCCTAGTAATACAGCAGTGAGAGAAGCATACTTGCGCTCTTTGAAGAGGTTCAAGCAGTTTTTAATGTTACAGATGAAGTGTACATTTGTTTGTGATACCAGCTTTAGCTTGCATTCTGAAGTCTTTTTTTTAATTCAGAGATTTTAATCATGCAAGTTGCAAATGTTCCAGTGGATTTAAATTATGGCTAGATTTGATCAATTATTGTGCATTTATGTTCCACAGACAAATTTTAAACAATGAAAAATTAGTATAGAAAGTTATGCAAAAAAGTAAAAAAAGGAAAAATTTGGCATAAACTACAGTAAATTGTCTATATATTGCTGTTTTGCTGGAAGAATCTTAGAGCAAACAGGAAAAGCCTATACAGAAGCTTCTGCAGCTCCACAACCTGACTTAAAGGAACACAGCAATGAATGGTTCAATATGTATCATGTTGAAGTTCAAAATGTTGCCGATATTTCACACTCACTTTGCACTACACTGACGCAATATAGGAGTTGTTTCAGCAAGAAGGTGTTCACATTACACAGTGTCTGCAGGGAATTTCAATCTGCCGTGTGTTATTGGTGCAATGAGCCTTTGAATATGTTCAGTAGACTTGTGGCTCATCCACTGTTAGAATGAATTATCTGAAGCACTTCATCACTTTTTTATCTTGTTTAGTTTTTTTTTTATAATTGTAGCTTTACTTTTTCATTTGGGTCACGTTTCCTAATTGGTGTGTTTCTAGCAGTAGCAGAAAGTACCAATGTATTTTACATGAAGTGACAAGTTAAGACTGATAAGTGGACAGTTAAACACCAAAATATATGCAATGTTATACACCAGCAAACAAATCCTAAAATCATCATTAATGTGTAACTAGCCCCACTGTGAAAGCATAGTCCCGACCCCAGAGAAATTTTGAAAAAATCCAACAAAATAGGTGGTGCCAAGAGAAACCAAGGGCCCCCCGAATGTGGGGGCTGTTACAGACATTAAGCTGTACCATTGTAACCAATAGGAAAATTCAACTACAGTTGCYGCCCTTCAACCCATAGAGGGCAGCACTAAGATGGTTTTATGCCAACTATTGCAGAGTTAAATTAATTTACACAAAAATGTCACAGTTTACACAGAAACATAAAAGCCCCCTTATGGCACAATTTAGACAGTTTATCTGCAAAAAAAGTTTATTTGGGGTTTAGTTACTTTTTAAACTGTAAATATTAACTATTTTCTACCAAGTGTGTTATAGACAATAGTCTTGGTGACTGAAGCAATTAATAGTTGTGTAACAAGAACCAAATCCTGCTTAGGCATGTCTTTTAAGCTTTCATACATTTTTTTGTTTTCACTTTTTAAGGTTAACATCTAGTTACCAGAATCATCCAACCCTGATGGATCTCTTTGATTTTGCTTTGATGGATTTCACTAATTATTGTTCC
The DNA here is from genome assembly GCF_001266775.1 of Austrofundulus limnaeus. Taxonomy (NCBI): domain Eukaryota; kingdom Metazoa; phylum Chordata; class Actinopteri; order Cyprinodontiformes; family Rivulidae; genus Austrofundulus; species Austrofundulus limnaeus. The sequence continues at coordinate 165,008 of NW_013952783.1, forward strand.
CTGCACTTCTTCAGCAATAGCTTTACTGATATTTCTTATTTTTAAATCTAAAATGTGAAGACAAACAACCTTGTAAACAGATCATTGCATTGAAGTTCACTAAGCATTGTGAAGTTGACCTAGAAAAAAAAAATGGAGCACCACACCCGCCCAACAAATAAATAAGATCAATAGTCCCCTTTGCTTCCACCATCTTAATGCCACTTTCAGTAGAGAGGAATGTGCAGAAGTGATGGACTCTCTGTCAGTTCCTAGACATCAGAGGAGATTTTAATTGAGGCCCCAATGGAGCAGAGAGGGAGGAGAAAGGTGCTTAGAGACAGTTAGCTCGGACTAGATGTTGGATGAGATGGCCAGGGTGTTTTGTGAGACAGTCAGCTAAGATGTCCAGTCCTTTTATCAGGCTTTTCAACACAAATTATAAACAAAAATACACTTTTTAAACAGATGGTAAGAGATTTGTTGTGTTTTCATTCTGTTGTTTAGTTACAATGTGCTCCAAGCTGGATGCATTCTGCTCTCTGATTTGATCATTTTATTGTTTCAAGTTTTGATCCTTTGACATCTGTTAATCTAATTTCCAACATGGAGAAGAGTTTCATGGTTGGCAAAAAATAAGAGCCCTATCACAATGCCCAGCTGACACTTTGTGTGTGTCTGTGTTCCCCTCACTACTGGTGCTCTACAAAACTGGGATTTTATTTTCAGTAAAATTCTTGCAAGTCTGTTTCATGTACCATGAACCCTGTTTTTTCCACCATGTCCTTCCACAGTTGACTTGTCTTATCATTAGGACGAGGACACTGCCAGCACTGCCTGCTTTGTGATTTTCCTTTTTTACACCAGTGCTCATGTCAGAGCTGCAGCATGTTTTCAAATAGCCCTTACACTAGCTGACGCGTTTCCTCATGGTTTGCTTCTCTCAACTTAGCTGTCTGACTCCATTTCTTCACCCCATTTTTGCATGTGAATATATGTTTGTTTTAGCAAAAGCTCAAGCCAAATGCTATGGTATAGTAACATTCAACACCCTGATGCTTGTGGTGCTCTTTGGCGTGACATTTAAAATACATTCTCTGTCAGAACAAATAGTGTTTTCAGATCCAGATCAAGGCATGTATCTGTGTTGATGTGAAGTTTATTCTGGTTATATTGCCCTCCTTCATCCTTGGCCAGGGTTTGCATATTCCACCAAAGAGCTTATAATACTTTTTTTGCACCCCTTTGCACGTAATATGACACACATGTGGTTGGCTTACACTTTTATATTCAGATAATTAGATGGTCTATTGGGTATGGGATTGCCTTTAGCTACAAAGATGCAACAATCTCTTTAGCCTGAATCTAACTCATCTTAGTGTAAACTTGAAATCATTCTTTGCAAATGACCTGTGGCTCAACAAGTCCTCAGTGTGACCCAAAAAGCAATTAGCTAATATTTCTTGACATTTTGGTGGCATATGTTGAATAATAACACTTATGTAACTCCAGCAGTCTAAGTAGGTATTTCCTCTGTACAAACGCAGAAGAGATATGTGATCAATTTATCATTTGCATTTCGTTGTCTCGTTTAATGTTTTGTTTCTGTTTCAGAGCACCATATTCATTTCATTCTTATTCAGACTAACTTTCCAATTAAAACTATAATTTAGCATCAGCACACCACTTAAGTGTCTTTGAGGGCTGTAATACTGTTGAACATCAAAGAAATGATTCACCTATCGATCAGTCAGGTTTAAGTCAGTCTTATTTCACTGCTAAGGGAACCTTATCACAGTAACTCATCATTATAAATCCATAGCACTTCACTAAAGGCAGCTTACCCCTGGACTTGGTGCCAACTTTCCCATAGAGAAAGGTCACATTGACAGCTCTGAGACAGTTTACAAGTTCAGGGGAGAGGGAGACTAAAAAACAGCAACAGCATTAAAAAAAATCATTGTAATTCAACCACAGTCCAGCATTTCTACTGTTTCTGCCTTGATAGTTCACTTGCAGTTCAAGAAATTCACTTTGCGATTTAGTATTTTATTTTATTTTTTTACATACCTGGGTCACTGGGTCACTCACCGCCTCACTTTGTCCTTTCAACCTTCATGGACTCACTAACTCATCCACCTTAGTCCCTCACATGCCCTCCTTCACTCCCACCACCACCACCAGATGGCTTTTATAGTTCTCCAGCTGAGAAAAAAAGAGGGCAGTTAGGAACTTTATTCCTATAAATGCAGAGCCATTACTCTGTTTAATGTGCAAGTCTGCACATCGTACACTCGTGTTTGCCACAAGCCCATAGCGTCAAGGGAAGGGCAATAATGTCAAACAAATTGTGTAAGTAAATGGGCGCTGGGTTGTCCTAGAGATCAGCGCGTTACCTCTCCGCATGCCAATAAGACACTGAGGTAGCATCTTGCTGAAAAGCTATTTACTGAAATGCAAAAAGGAGTGAAGGCTCAGAGCAAAGATGCTGACAGGATGGAAACCTGTCACCATCAATCTCAGTTTGCCAAGTTTTCCCTCTACAAGTCAGCTTCTTGTCTTTACCCAGCGAGGAGAGGTGTTTTTGAGCTATAACAAGAGCAGCTGGTAGCTCTGTGTAGTCATAAGGTTTTCAGTGCCTCAGATAAGTGGGGAGGGTTGTGCAGTTTTGTGAGACACCTTTGAGGTTTGTAATTGAAACTGAAGCTGGAATATATTCATAATCATTTGTTCAATGTAATGCTAATATTCATGCTCATGTTTTTCATTTTGGGTAATCCACGTACTCTGACACAGAGGTCGTTCCCTCTCCATTACTGCTGTTTAGATTTTTTTCCCCAGCAACTTTTCTGACAGATTTACTGTGCTCCACAAAAAGTAAATGAAGACACATAAAGTGACAATGTTACATTCACTAAGTTAATAAGTAGTAATCACCTCGTCAGTCTCAAATTAATGTAATTTTAAAGGGACATATGCAAAATTCACTTTTTTAGCCATTAAATACATTTTGTTGTGTACTTTTGAGTCTCCAGGAAAGCAGAAATTTTTAACTTACATAAACCTTTTTCACAAGACAGTTCAGTGAAATTGCCACACAGACCAGTGCAGCTTTAAGCTCCCTCAGGTCATTCATTAATCACAGGAAAAGCCGGCCAGTTCCCGCTCACATGAACACATTCAGAAATGAATCCAGCAGTGCAGAAACAAAAAAGGGGTGGAGCAGATCTCAGGTCGGCTGAAGTGGACCGCGATGTATTTATTGTGTGATGGACTTCTGTTGTATCAAACACAGCAAACTGAATTAACTTAATTTAGCGATCCAGTGGTTCCATGTGTTTTTTAAACTAACCATAAACATACATGTCAACCCCTTTAGACATTTACCTGTATAATGAGCCTCAAAAATACCCCGCCCCCCTTGCCGCCTCCGTTTTTTTCTGAATGATCCGAGGAGTATAGAAAACACATTAGTCCTGGACTGAGCTGTTTTGTGAATGAAGCTGTAGTCTCTCCCAGTGCTGCATAAAAACTTCTCTATCAAGCTAAAAAAGATTTAAAAGCATGATGTCTACTTACGTACAAACTTTGGCATTCACTTTACTTTCTTCCATCATATATTATTACCTAACACTGTAGATACTTTGTTTACAGTCTGTGCTCCTGTGGAGGGCTGAATAGGTCCTCCAGTAGACCCAGGCCCTGTTCCACCTCTGGGCTAGCCTCAAGTCCACATCATTCTTCTGTGATCAACTCTTCACCTTTCAGGTCCCCCTTTTCTTTCCCACTATTTTCACAGCCAGGCAGTATAAGGCCAGGTTGTTCATTGTGACAATGAAAGAAAAACCTAATTGACTCTCGCTCTCCTCTTCCTCATCTTTCCAGCTTGTCTGCAATGAGCTTGAGGCTTTTCTTAGCCTGAAGCCATCCTTCTGTCAGGGGACATTATTCTCCTTTGGTCCCAGCTTAAGAGGCTAGGTTTCTTGTAGGCAGGTAAAACTGGGGTGACAGAGAGAATTCAGCTTTGATCTCCACTGTCTTTACATTGCAGAACCAAGATGACAGGCAGGAAAGTCTTAGAAGCACTTTATTCTACCAAAGGTGCTGGAAAGAAAACACTCCGGCTTGTAAAAAGACCTGCAAATCTTGGCTCTCAGATTCACTGAAGCCCAAACAATACTTAAGCTGGCACCTTGTGAGTCTCGTATAGTGTCTCCCAGTGACTAAGGAAGCTTAATTTCTGGCATTGCGCCCTGTGTAGAGGCTCCATATGGAGGTGGTGTTTTATCATTCTCCTGCGTGCCCCCATTAAACATCTATTTTTTACCCTTACAGTCCTCTGTGGCCTCCTATGGAACACAAAACAGCCACAACTTATAAGAAGTATTTGTCAAGAAAGCACTCCAGGTGGTTATAATGGCTTAAAAAATGTTTTGAATGCTGAATTGTAACGAACAGATATATATATATA
>NW_013952783.1:169582-175195 GCF_001266775.1 Austrofundulus limnaeus
TATATATAATTTTGAAAATCAATTTGACAGTGCTCAACAAAAGTCTACTAGGGATGGACACATCAACAAAATTTTATATGTAAAGTGAAACAGAAAATAAGAGTCACAAGATTTTGTACTTTCTAAACATGTACTGTTGGTGCAGTGTTWTACAGAAACTTTTTGTAAAATGGAATTACACTGTTAAATCTTTGGAAACTCAGTTACTGTATTAGGCTTGTTCAAATGAGCTTGGAATTCCTTGTCATAATATTTCTTTATTGTCCTCTTCAAACTACTTCTCTGCAATTTGGGGTGGAGTTTAGCTGTAGTCTTTTTTCAGCTATTAAAACATTAAAAAAGGACATTAAATACAATTTGAAAATTTGAAATTTTTGAAAAAAGTACAAGATSTCCCCCCTTTTGCTCCAAAAAGCTTTGCTCGTTTCGTTGACTTTGCACCAAGCTTAGCATTTTTAATGCTTTGGAGGACATTAGTGAGCTTCTTCACCGTGGCTGACCTATTTTACAATTTTTTTGCTGTCTGTGTGGAGAGGAGAGCCCACCTGGCGTAACCAGGTAACCACAGGTACAATGCGTAGCAGCAGCCAAAGTACCTCAGAAACTTTACTCGCCCAAATGAGCAAATTCTGGGAGATTCCACTTTTTCACTGGATTCCATTTTGTTTGTTAAATTCTGCGATTTCTTACGAGTTTTCCACATCTCGTTAATCACAGGGCCCTAAAAATAGAAAATGCTCAGATAATTGAAAGACTTTTGCAGGCATGTGTCTGTKTTGGTTGGGATTGCCTTCATGTGGAACACATGGCTTGTATGAACAAGTGTTTTGTTTTGTTTTTTTGTTTTTTTACTTTATTCTGTTTGTTGCCACAAATGGCAGAAAGTGTGTTTCAGAGAAAAAATAAAAATGAAATCATTAAACCTATTTTCAGCATGTTTCTAGTATTTGTTTTAAATCGAAACGCAGTAATGTGAGTAAAAAAATCAAGGGTATTTTTGTTTACTTGTTTTGTAGACACATTTCTCTTCCTTGTTGTTGGCAGCTGCAGCAAAATAAGGTGAATTTTACATGAAGATTGGTGTGAGCTGATTTGAATGACCTGTTGTACCCAAAGCCACAATGTTCTGTCGATGATTTGGCGACATTGCTGCATACATGAAAATGTAATATATATGTTAATAGGGGAATCTTATTTTTACACAGTACATATTCAGCTATTTGTCAGAAATGGTCCAAAACAACTTGATAAGTCCAAAATGTTTGACATACTTCTAAGCTTGTTTTCTACAAATACTTTTCTAGCTATCATTTGAATATTTTAATATGTACTTTTAAACGTATTCATCTTACACATGCTATGTATACATTTAACTCCAAATTGATAAAGTGAAATTGATCCCGTTTGGTGCATATCTCTAGTCAGCAGACTCTGGATAATATTGCAGTGAGGCTCAAAGCCCTCAATTCTTTGCCCTGCAAAGAGGGAATAAGAAAAAGGGGGAAAGAGAGGATAGGTAAACAGAGCCATTAGAGACAAATCTATTTCTGAAGAAAACAAAATCACATCATCAAACAAGAGAAAAAGAAAAATATGACCCTACAGCCCTTTGGGCCTTGGCGTTCCAGTGATAGCAGACTATGGCATTTGTCTTTATCAGTCTGCCTTAAGGGAGGGAGAGTATGGTGAGAAGATGTGAGAGAAGAGCGAATGAGAAAGACCGTGAAAACAAAGTGCTCGAAACCTTCCTTACTCATCACAAAAAGCCAAACATATCCGTTATTTTTCGGAATTTAAGGATGTTAAAGGTTTGTATAAGATTACTGCTATTTCTTACATGTTTCTTTCTTTGTTGCCAGTGGGTTTTGAATGGTCATTTTTTAAATATAGCATAGTGGAGCGCTCCGTGGGCAGAGAGCCTCAGTGTCATCAGTCATGACTACCCTGGGGAGGCTTACACAGCTTCATCAAAATGACAAGATTGACTTTCCAGATTTTATCCTTTCGCTGTGACATTTTGTTGTTTATCCACTTTTACAAAAGCAGCACCAACAAGAGAATTTTTAAAAGACATATGCGTATTTAACTAAACCAGAATATGATCACCTTTAAACTGGAATGATAAAATCACTGTTTATGCTAATTGTAATTTACTTTGCTGTTAGTTCTTGCAACAGTTTTTTATGCAGTATACAGTAGCTATATTTACATGGACATAAATATTTGGAATAAATGGCCAATCAGAATAAAATGTTATGTAAACGCCCCAACTGGAATATTTTGACCTGATTCAGCTCAACCGGAATTAATCTGTAATCTGAATAAGAGAGGTGGTTTATGCCAATTGATAATCCAAATGGGGTGCATGTAAACACTTATTCTGATCTTGTTATTCTGATTGTGGGAAACTGACCTGACTACATGTGAGTTCTATGTAAATCTGATGTACTTCCACATGGCTAGATGCTAATAGTTAGGGAAGCAAATGGGGTCAATTAGCAATACATTTCTATTAGAAACTTTGAAAGAGTTCAAAATTATTGAATGTCTTGATGGTCGAAAGTACATGAACACGGAATGCAATAATGTCTCCACCGTTAATAAAATCTGACTTGTGTTCATCCTGGGTTCTCAGAAGATGTTTATGTTCATCACAGAACTTCTGTGGGTTTTTAGAGAAAGTTTGCAACTCTGTACACGTCAGTACTTCTACTCTGAATAAAGACTTAGTGCATGTAAACACTCATCATGATTGTATTAGTTCATTTTGTGCCCATATAAATGATGCTTGGATTATTTAATCCAAATACATTTGAATCCAGTTAAAGAATTTTGCCCATGTAAACTTAGCTACTGATTAGATTTCAACTTACAGTTCTGCTTTACATRGTTAAGTCAGGTAGATCTCAACAGTTCTGTGTCTGACTTATTAATGCTTTAGAAAGTTACATATGGGCATTAACATTGCCTCTCAATGTGATTTACCTGCATATTCACAGTAAAGATGCTCATATTAAATCAGTGCGATTACTATATAGCAATCCTTTTTAACTTGATCGCAAGCTGACATTGACATATTTTGCAGTTTGTTGTCCTCACACCCAAGTTGCAAAAGTGTAAAAATTTAATTTGAAGGTGGCATTTCAGTAGAAATTAAAGAATTAATGTGTGCTGAGTTTAAAAGCAATACACTGAATCATTCCTGAGAAAAGTCAGGGGTAATCCACCTGCTCCCAAGAGTCATTAGGATTCATTGTCAGGGAATCAGARATGTCATGGCAGTTCTTCTAATAGCTGCTGAAAAGTGGACCAATGGGCTGACCAAATTATATTGCCATCCCCAAAAGCCTTAACTCTTTTTTTTCTCCGTATTAGGTGTATTTGCTTTGTAGCAAAATGAACTGATTTTCTATCTAGGAAAGGGAAATTCATTTTGTCTGGGTTGTAATATAGTCTGTCCTCTGTCATACCTGATGCCAAGTCCTTACAAATGTTTTATCATTATATCTCTTCAATGCCATTCATTTTTCTTCTTTTTTTTCCTGCTCAGAGCGAGCTGTCGCTGAAAAAGAATGGCATGTGCTACAGCCCAGCTTATAGCTATTTAGTGGCTCAGCTTTTTTATACTTTTCTTTTCTTTTCTTTTCTTTTTCTTTTCTTTTCCCTCTGTTCAGTTTGAATACCCCAGGGAAATTTGGCTGTGTCTGATATTTTTTTTGTTTTGCTGACCAGGTTTTATTCCCCTTCATCAGTTTGCCAGGATACTTTTACCAACTCAGACAGTTAATTGTCTGCAAAGTAATTAGAATGCATTCTCAGTGTTATCTTATAACATAAAAGTTATAAAAGTTTAGAAACGTTTACAGATTATTTTTGGATTTGTCCAACCACACAAAAAAAGTGAACAAGGGAAATTCTCAACATTTTGAGAATTAAAAATTAAAAATATTTTGTAAAACATACAAATATGTTTTGATTATTTYGTGTTTCCCAATGTCCAAGTAGTTATTTTGCTGCCAGGATACCAACCAGTATTGGGAATATGAAGGAACTAGAGATTATTAAAGAAACAAAATTAATAATAATAAAAAAAAAGCATCAGAACTTGTGACATCTGAGCAATGTGTAGCAGAAGGCAGAGAGGTGTGATAGTGCCAGCGTCCTGTGAAAGCTATGCCAATTCTTTCTGAGTGAAATGACAACACAGTCTTGCTTGTGAAACTACTAAGCTATCTGCCATCTGGACACAATTGCAGGACTCAAAAGTCTTAATTGGACACTAGTAAAGAAGCCCATGCTGTGTTCACATTAAACAAGGTACACACTCATTTGTGTTTTCTCTGGCATTTGCAGTGTTTCCGAAACTAAGCCTAATAAGGAGTAAACATGTAATTGCTGACAGTGATAGCAATAGGCATTACGCCACACATTGGTGTTGGTCGTTCTGAAAAAAAAAAAAAAATGATTGTCATTTTCATGAAGAGAAATTGTAATTACAAAAATGTGAATTGGCAGACTAATGGTGATTAAAGCTGTAGTGACAGCTGCACACTTATTTTAGCAGTATAAGGCTGAATAATGAGGTTTTATTTTCTTTGCCTGTTTCTCCCTCCCTGCCCTCTCTGCTATAGGTCAGAACATTGCATTCCCCCCAGTGGCTCTCTGGGTAACCATTGGCCTGTCAGTGTGTCTGCTGGTGCTACTCATTGCTTTGGCTGCTGTTTGCCGCAGGAAGATCAAGGAGAGCTGCGAGGAGGCCAGGAGAGAAGGTAGGGTGGAAAAGGAGGTGCATATTTAACCCTACTATTTTCCCATTGTTCACTGGTCATGATCATACTGCAAATTGGTATTCATGCTTTAGAGTTGTTTAGATAGTATTTTGAGGGTCTGTCTTGCCTTCATTAGCAGCAAATATAAACTCTGAATATCAGATTAGAGGTAACTGCAAGGCTTTCCACACACACACACACACACACACACACACACACACACACACACACACACACACACACACACACATAAACAAAAACACAAAATGAAGAAATAAAATGGAATGTCCTTTTTTTCTGTTATTTGTTGGCTGACTACAGAGACAGTTGAATGACTTTGTAAATAATATACTTAAACTTATAATTATTTCAGACACTTTCCATCTTTTCCCTTGGCATTAATTAAAATACAGGATGATTCCCAAAACTTTTCACTAAAAAGCTCAATAAATAAAATGCAACATCATATATGCAGCATCACAACAGTGTTAAGTTTCACTGCAAAATTCATAAACATTATAATGATTGCTGATTAGTTTCAGTTCTTGTTTATTCTGTATTATTGCCTTTTAAGGAGTGTTTCAGACATATTTTAACACTAGTGTCCATAAATAGCATGGAAATGAAAATGTTGCCTACTTTTATTTTGACATTACTGTCACATCAAAAATCACTTTATTTTCTTAGAAAAAAAATGCACATCACAATGATGACGCATGTCCAGTGGTGGGCAAAGTACTCAACTCTAGTACTTGAGTAAAAGTATTGATACTCATGGTCAAATCTACTCCACTACAAGTAAAAGTTACTCAGTCAAAAATCTACTCAAGTAAAAGTACTGAAG
>NW_013952783.1:176656-184219 GCF_001266775.1 Austrofundulus limnaeus
TCCTAGAAATGTAGTGGAGTAAAAAGTACAATATTTGTCTTTGAAATGTAGTTGAGTAAAAGTAAAAAGTTCCCAAATAAATAACTACTCAAGTAAAGTAAAGATACTCAAAAAATGTACTTAATTACAGTAATAAAGTAAATGTACTTCGTTACTGTCCACCACTGCGTATGTCCACCTTGTCTTTGGGGATTAAAAAAAATGACAGTCAAAGAAAACTATTCCTGCTGCCTGGCAGAAACAAATGTTAATATCATCCTGGTTAAAGTCAGTTAGGCTGTTTAATATGATATTTAGCTAAATATGTTTTTATGTTATTCCGTTACTTGATATTTATTTAGAAATGTTTATTTTCTTAAACACATTTGTTTTGGGCCAATTATGTTGTTTTTCTAAACAAAAAACTTAATTCTGTATTAGAAAAATTAATTCCCACATTTCATGTTTTCAGCAATAGCATGTTGTTACACTTGGAAGGCCCAATACATGGATGGCAAATGAGACTGAGCAGAAATTACCGAAGAAATGGAAACTCAAAGAACTTTGAGGAGTTTTGGTTAATGCATATAGCAGACTCTTAAATGGTGGGACACGTCCATGACAGAGAAGAACATCATTACTCGACTCCAGTAATTAGCTTTGCGGAATAACTGAGTGTTGCCGCAAGTGCAAAAAGAAAACCTTTTCAAATGAGATAGATACTACAAAGCCACCAGCTCTGCTGTAATGAGTTCTGCTCAGAGTGGAGAAGACATTTAAATAAAGGTCAGCCAGAGTCTGCACCAGGGCCCAGAGGTTTAAAAATAAATATGGAAGTGACACAGACTCAGAGGAAAGAGTAAATAGCTGCATGGAACATATGAAATCAAATGAATTGGAAAGAGAGAAATATAATGCAGTTCCTCCCACAAGGAAGGGCCTCGAAGGGTTCCGGGGCCCTTTTCTTCAGTGGACTGGATGAGGAAGTGTTCGTCTCGCCTGCAGTCCTAACACTGAAGGCAGGATTCATTATGAGGTCGTCCAGTGTCTGCCTTATTGAAATGTTAAATCTTATTTTGTCCCCTGCCAGCAGCATTTCTGGAGTCCTCGGGGTTTTCCAAGTACAAACCTGAAGACTGTGACGTCTTCACAAATCATTCAGTCTATTATACTCCTGACAGAGTGATAATATATAAATATATAAAAAGGCATAATAAGGTTGCCTTACACACATCTTGAGCTGTTAGGAGGGCAGAAAACAGGGATGTGCAACCTAATTGTGGTTGTCTTATCTTTTAATGGTATTTTTGGGTTTGGCCAGATTGAAGTTGACTCTCTCTTCGCTATGTCTGGATAGCGAGGGTAGAAGGTCAGCAAAAGTGGAGAAGTGAGTAAGTCATTTTTCTTCCTTGTCATAATGTATGTGGAGCAGTGGGATGTGTGTCATAACAGAGCAGAGCAGTTTGTGATACTGCAGTTGGTGGAGGAAGCTCAGTCTCAGAATCAGTGTTGTAGCTCAGCACCAATGTTACTCTGCTCTCATAGATATTGTATTTTATCATTCACTCCTCTGTTTGGCCTTCTTTGCATAATGACTATGTAAAAAGGCTCTTGTTTCTAAATATGCTTTCAATAACCTAGCCAAAGCCAGTGATCCATTCCTCCAAAGCTGCTTTTCCATTCAGACAAGCATGAGATTTAATCAAACCTTCTCTTGGGAACATGTGTAATCGACGCGGGACAGATTTCCCCTATGTGAGTGAAGGAAATCATAAGGGAGCTGGTGTTTTCCCTACAGGCTTTTACCAATGAGGTGCAAATGGTTTACAAAGGTTAACCTTTAGATAGATAAGGCTTATCGCAGTCTAAAAGCTACCATTGATCTGTTTTGTTTCTATGTGACGCTTGGATTATTACTGACACTTGAAAGGTTCATTTTGTCTCTATTCTATAGGGATTTTTTTTTTCACAAAACTCCCTTGACCAAAATTGTATTAAGATAAGATAAGATAAGATACAACTATTGATCCCATAGTGGGGAAATTTGCATATTACTGCAGCTTAATACAGGAGAGGCTGAGAAGAAAAATGAAAGATAAATAAAAGATAACAAACAAAAAACAAAAACAACCCCACAATATACATGTGATATACTGTATTGTAATGTACATATACCAGTGCACATATACATAAACACATATGCATATTTATATACATATACACTGTAAATTTCAGTACAAAAATGGATGTATATGAACGTGCATATTAGTGATGGCAGTGTGGGTGAATTGTCCAAGTGACTGATAACATCATGATGTGTTATACAGTCTAACTGATGACATCATGATGTGTTATACAGTCTAACTGCAGTTGGAATGAATGACCTACAGAAGCGCTCCATCCTGCAGTGAGGATGTTTAAGTCTCTGACTGAAGGAGATGCTCAGCTCCCCCACAGTTTCATGCAGAGGGTGGTGGGGGTTGTCCATGATGGCTGTCAGCTTTGCTTACATCCTCCTCTCATCCACCACAACCACAGGCTCCAGAGGACATCCCAGCACAGAGCTTGACCTCCGTACCAATTTGTCCATCCTGTTCCTGTCCCTTTCGGTACATCCAGCCCCCCAGCAGACCACTMCATAGARKATGGCAGATGCTACCACCGTGTCGTAGAATGTTTTTAACAGAGTCCTGCAGACACCGAAGGACCTCACTCTCCTCAGTAGGTGGAGTCGGCTCTGGCCCTTCTTATACAGGACATCTGTGTTTGTAGTCCAGTCCAGCTTGTTGTTGAGGTGAACACCCAGGTACTTGTAAGAGTCCACTGTCTCAACGTCTTTTCCCTGGATGTTCACCGGTGCTGTGGGGGGTGACTTCCTCCTGAGGTCTATGACCATTTCCTTGGTCTTGCTGGCATTGATTTGGAGAGCGTTGGTCTCACACCAGCCARCAAAGTCACTGATGACCCCCCTGTATTCCTCATCATTCCCGTCTGATACGCATCCAATGATGACCGTATCATCCGAGAACTTCTGAAAGTGGCAGTGGTCCGAGTTGTACCTGAAGTCTGACGTGTACAGACTGAACAGAAAGGGTGAGAGGACCGTGCCCTGTGGTGCCCCCGTGCTGCAGACTACCACATCAGACACACAGTCGCGGAGCCTCACATACTGTGGTCTGTTGGTGAGGTAGTCGATGGACCATGCTGTCAGCTGCCTGTCCACTCTGGATCCCTATTAACTGGACATATGCTTTAAATCAAGTGTTAATAATGGAAATATGAAACATTTTCTTTTAAACTGTGTTGTACAAATGCAGAGGTCACAAAGCTGTGTACCCTATAATGTCTATAAGTCTTCAACCTTGGGTTTGCACAAAAAATTAATTAGGCAACAGATCAATGTGCTCAAAGGGCCACAGCATTACAAACTAGGGCCATTTATTTCCCCTACATTTAAATCCCTTATGAAATCACAGCTGTTTTTTAGATGGTTTTTGTAGCARTAGTCCAGCACCACTTCAGTTGTTGGGGGAGAAATGAGCAGAAGGCAGGATGACACAGAGTGGAACAGTAACATTCCTCTAGCTTCAATGAGCAGCTGTTTCTGTCCCAAGACTCTCCTGTCTTTCATCGTGTTTTGTCCAGCCTTTGCACTTAAGCCATAACCATCTTTCTCACCCCACACATTGTGAACACAACCAGCAGGGGTATAAAGTTGCATCACTCTGTGTACAAGGGAGGCAGCTCTCACTCGCTTCTCTCTGGGTGCCCTCGTATTYGACCTGACCTTAAGGTGCCTTTAAATGAGCCTCACGCTTCCATCAAAGCCCGCTCCCTCAAGGTATTTCCAGCCACATTGGTAGCATGGTTGGTGGAATGGAAAAGGTTTCACACATCTGTATTAATTTTGAACTGCAGTTCTGAGAATGTGAAAGTAGTAAATGTATTGCTTTTTCAAGGTGCTTTTGTGTTGTTGCTTTTTCACCCCAAAACGTTTCCACATTTTTAACATTAGGCTTTACAGAGAGACTAACCGCACCGAGTTGTACCAGCTGCTTATCTCACTGGGATCACTAATGATACCGTGACATAYTGTATGCAAAGCAAAGTAAGGTAAAATATATAATTTTAATGTTATTTCATCACCTTATAAGACAGTGGAAGATACACTTAAGGATAAACTTTTGTTTATTTATTTTATCCACAGACAGTTTGAAATAGTTCATTCTACTGCTGCTCTAATAACATTTTTTTTCTTCTCAAGCAGATTAAAGTCTCTGGAATCAGTCAAGAAATTGTGCAATACAGCATTATAAACATAAAAATTATGTTTTCTTGTCATTAAGCTCTGTTGAATAATCTGTTTAAAATTTGAGCCAGATCAAAATGAGAATTTTGATAAGATTGTTTGTGGCCTTTATGTTGGGGCATTGTTTTTCCAAAAGGTGAGAGCCTTCACTYGATGTCCTCCTTAACCCTATTAACCGTGGGTTTTCTACAGACCCACAGCTGAAGTCTAATTTTATTAAATGGTATATATAGATGTGTGCATGTGTATAGTGTTTTTGTGAAACTTTTATGTTGAGCGTTGTCATCATCGCAGCCTGTCCTCTGAAGTGTAAAATCTCTGCTCACTGTGGGCTTCTGCTGAAGTGATGTCATTATGCATCTGCCTCTGTTCTCTGGATCCTGTTGAAAATAACACCTCTGTCTTCCCACAGCTGAGGAGGCCAAAGAGCTGGAAGAAGAGGAATCAAAGACAGGTCAGTGAATCCACACCTGGTGAACTTTTATCCTCTCATGTGGTCAGGAAACACTGTCAGCTGAAATTTCATTTTCTAAAGTTGCACAGCCGCTATTCATGTATGCATCCTTCAAACCATTTATTTATGGTGTTGTTTACATGCTGCACTCTGCCTAGAATACAGTTTGATGCAGGTTTGTAAATGCTACTACAGTAAGTGATAAACTCACAACTATAACAGTAAAATCTATCTCTACAATTTTGGTCTCTCAAAAAGCCAGCAGTTTTTCTATCCTGTCCCGCAGGCAAATACTGTCTATCAAAGCAAACTGATTGCAATTCTGGCTGAGTAATGGTTTATTTTTGTTCACTTTAAGTATGTTTGATTTTTTTTCCAAGACTTTTTAAACAAACCAACAGTACAACACAATCTTGCACCACCCCTAACATTCATTCATTACTTTCCGAGAGAATAAAAACCTGTGCTTTCTGAAATATTTGGCTAATAGTTGTGGTTAATGCCAACAGTTCTTGCCATGTTTGCTTTGCTGTGGCAGCCTACCTTAATGAAGTTGCTTTCACATTGCTGTTGGGCAAAAAAACTTTATATCCTCATTTTTCAACATTTTGTATCCACTTTATTGCTCACCCTTCATATCTGTCTGTGTTTGCATCTATGCCTGTTCAATAAAAAGTATGAAAAAGAGCTTGTGACAACCTTATAACTTAATTTGATGCCATGAAAGAGCCATAGCGTACAGCTTTTATATTTATGCATGAACCAAAATGTCTATAAAACATAATGACCTCAAGTTATTTGTTACGTTATATCTTGACTTTATCATAAAACCTAGAGCTTATCAATTTTTTTCTCAATTTTTATCTCTTAAGTTAGCCTCACTTCCAGTTATCTGACAACATGAATGCAAGAAGACTCAAAGATTTACTATGTCTCACCAAGTTCATCACACAACACTGCAGTGTAAATGTGTCTGTGCTGGTGTAAAATAGATAGAATAGATAAATAAAATAGAGATAGTTCACGAGTGTGCTAAAAGTGAATTTTAAAGATTCTGTTGGCCGCTTGATTTCTTTTTTGGTCACAGAACCAGATTCCTGCCTTTTTTTCTGTCTTCTTATTTACTTCAGAAACATGTTTTTCACTGAGTGCTAATAGAAAATCCAACGTCTAACTCTCAGCAAGAAAAAAGAATGATTATTCAAAATCCAGAATTGCTGAGTATTTATATTTTGCCTCTTAAGAGCACTGCTGAACCAAAACAGAATAATGCTTTGTGTGCTTCTTTTCATGTGATTAGGGTGATTGCGATATTTTGCTTAGCAGAAATATGACCTTATGAGTCCAGAATTAATTTTTCCATTAGCACTCGGGGCAAGCTTTTTCTGCATTACTAGCTCCAGTGACTACCCCTCACAGTCCTAGCAGTTTTCCCTCAAGCATTAATGTCATTAGAGTTATTAATTTAACTTACTTTTTATTCTGATTGAATTATTTAGCCTTTCAGTGAACGCCAAAGTTAATACCATGTGATTTTAATAAGCTGAGAGGTGAAGGAGAGTCTCTGAGTGAAGGGGGACAATGGCTTTTATTCTCTATTCCCTTTCTCATGAATGTTTCAGAGAGAAATCTGTGCAGCCACGAGCCGGGTCAGCCTTCCCCACAACTAGCAAGACTTAATAGTTCAGCTTTAGCTAAAGGGGCTGGGAAATGGAGACGGCAGCTTGAGAAACTGTAGTGTGTCTGCGCCTCGACGACAAGACAGAAACACGCAGCCACACTTGCCCTCTCCTCTTTTCGTCATCGTTGATGCACCTGGGGGAACCAGGTGGATATTCTGGGCGGTGAGCTTGTGAAGTCAAGCTAATGGCTCTGTCTTATGAGATCCCTCTCTAAGCAATTCAGACAGRCAGCTTTGTTTTGCCATCTGGCTTCAATTGCGCTGACAAAGCCAGAGGTTCCTGCATGAGACAAAAGAGCTAAAATGAGCCTCACTTTAATAAACCCAGGATGATGGGGAGCCACGTTTGTGTGTTATCTTAATGAGCTGTCCAAAGGAGAGTGTGCCTTCCCTTTCAAAGCCAGCCTGATTGGAACAATAAGCAGTGATAACTAGGGACCTGTGCTCATTCATTTGCTGTGGGATGGGATTGCTTTGTTGCATTTACTGCTGAAGCAAATAATGTTTAACAAACAGTGCAGCTCAAATGCTGAGTCTATTCGGAGTTGCTAAATGCAGTAGCAACACTTTCACCTACATGCAACCACACAGTAAATTATAAAAAGACTGACAGTAAGGAAGAAGCTTTGTCCACTAATATCCACCCATGTGTGCAAAGATGTGTAGTACGCAGTTCTTGTTCCTTTCATCTTTCACATAAAAAAATGCGTTCAGTAATCTGAGCATGATGTGTCTTTTTAGAAGCGGCTGCAGTCATGAAAGTGAAGGTGCTATCAGAATCGGAATTCAGTTTGTGTGCACTACCTCCTTGAAGAGAGTGCTTGTGACCCAGTTCTTTCACAGACACCGAATCATTGGTGAAAGAGCAATTTAACACACCCTCTGAAAAGAGAGCAGGGTGTTAAAAACAGTTTTATTAACCCGTCTTAGCTGAGGCAAGGCGCTGTGAAGGTGGAAGGTTAGGGAATATCAAGCCTTATACAGATGATAGCATAAGGAAGCCTCAGCCTGCGCTCTCCTCTGACTCCTTAATGCTAAGGCCACTACTAGAAGGCAGATGACGGTGCTAAAATCACACTAAAGCCTCATCGAACAGATTGTTCAAACGAGCATCGTCTTCCCTGGCTTGGGGGGGGGGGG
>NW_013952783.1:185566-192628 GCF_001266775.1 Austrofundulus limnaeus
CTAGCAGCCTCGCACCGAGGACCTATCCACGTCATCCTTTACCCAGAATGCTTTGTGTGTAAATAAAATGGCTCCGTCCGAGTTAAAATAAATTTTTAAAACTCAACAGCCTACAGCATTTTTGCAGTCTTTATTTTACAGTTAAAATGAATGTTTATCAAATAAAGTCTAATGTTACAACTAATCATGGATCCCTTTAAAGTTAAGTCTTAACTCTCCACCTCCTGTTGTTTTTAAACATGCAAGTTAACAGGATAAAAAAACACATAAAGAACATGTCACATCTGTTTTGCCTTTTTGTAATGATTTTTTTTTCATTTCCAAATTTCAAATTTTAAATTCACTCTTATCATCGTTTTAAATGCTTCCCTAAATACAAATACAACTCACTGACCTGATTTGTACCTCTCAGCTATTGAGATCTGCAGACATTACCCTGCTAACTATTCCCAGGTCACAAATTGTGACAGTTAAGTTCTGGCCTCTTTCATTATAGCCCCCCTTTTGGTAGAACTCTAGCCCTCTTAAAGCTAGAAACAGAAAATCTAGCTTCTCTCAAAGATTATTTTTTAAACTTCCCCTTTGTGCAAGCCTTTGGCAATGCAAATGTTACATACTTGTATTTTAATGTCTTTTCCTGTAAACAACTTTAATGCAGTGCTTTGAAAAGTGCCATGAAAAGATATTATTAATACCCTATTAGATGTGAAGTAAATATTAACTCCTGAAATTGGACTCTACAAGTATGTCATTGATGATTACACGCTTGATAAAAAGTTTGCAGGTAAGATTTTCAGTTCACAAACATACCATTCCTAAATTACAATTTGATTTAAGACTGCCCTGGACAGCACAACGAATATGTAGCTCAGCTAAACTTGCCCTTCCCCCCTTTTTTTGACACTGCATATTCAACCAACAAGCTGTCCCTGTGGTCACACATTACTAAGTAAAGATATGTAAATAGAATATTTGTGTTGCTTTCATTATGTGATGTGGGTCACAGAAAAACTTCTAGAACGCTAATTAAAAGAGCTCCCTGAAGATCATTGCTTTTTAGTTGCACACTGATAAATTCACTCGCTGCTGGTTCAGCACCATGCAGAAAGCCACATTTTCTGTGTTGTTTTTATTCTTGGGTGAAGCTTGGGATGATTTTGTTTTACCAAGATAGCTCCAAATGGATAATAATACTTTTAAATTTCTAAATTCATGCGCCCTTATTATAATCCAGCAAACATTCAGATTATGTACAAATAGAATTTTTTGCACTCTTGTCTGTGTTCGTTTTGTACAAGTCAAAGAGTTGGCAAATTTAATGAAAGTCAGATGATGGACAAACGTTTCCTCGTTTGATGCTTCTTTGCCTTGAGTTTAAGAAGGAACTCATTAAGAATGCGTGGTACACTAACTACGGTACTTCTGCTCCCCTGCGGAGGTTATCTGCTCGACCCTGAGGAAACAGCCAATAGATCAATGTTAGAAAAGATTCAAGGAAAAAAATAATCACCTCTAAATCATTTGGAAAAATGAGCATTGTCACAATTACTAAAAACGATCAAACCTCTGTGTTGTACATTACATCTACAAGCCAAGTCCTCTGCCTGCTTGTCTGCATATCAGACAAAAGAGTGTTTTTGAGGGAAGACGGGGGAAACCTCCAAACCAAAGGCAATCTTTTTTCTGGGACGAATGCTCCTGTACAGGCTCCATTTACATCTTCCTGCCATACAACACCCACTACCATCACTATCACCCTCCCTCAATCCCCCCCTTCTGTCATGTAATCTATGCTCCTCTGACAGCACAGTCAAGGCCCGGTGGGAGAGTGCCTATCCATCTCACTACCCCAATCTACCTCCCCTGTTTGGTTCCACATGAGCACTCAACTGCTGTGACTAATTAAATAAAGCGCTGTGCCCTCTGCTTCCTGTTAGCCATGGCAAGTTTGGTGCACAGAGATGGAGCAAAGGAATGAGGAGGGATTCTAGACAGAATAAGAACGACAAAGCCTGCAATAACACTTTGTTCCATCAGACAATGGACATGTAGTTACAGCAATGCCTCAGTAACCATTTCAAAGTACTTAAATTACTTATTTTATAAACTTGTTTTGTGTTCTCTTTTCTCCAGCTATGACACTACTGAAGAGCTAAGGTCAAGACAACAACAGGTGAGTACATTAATACATGTCTTTAAGGAAAAACACACTTGTTCGTTACATAGTGTTATTTCAGTTTATTTGTATTTTTTTTCACAATTGTTTTATGAACTTAATATTGAAAGACACCACACCATCAATTCGGTGGTTTATTGGTGAGTGCTGCTGTAATGAGGCTAGACTGTATTAATTTGGCAGCAAGTAAGGAATGTGAGGAATCTTGACATTTTGATGGAAGAAACTACAAGGTCACTGTCTGATATGACTAATCCATTTAACTTTATCTGCCATGCAGACATACCTTTTTCTGGCCCACTCAAAAAGCCATAATAAGAGTCTCATTATTGATAAATAGTTTAGGTGTGAGTCAGGCAGGCAGGCAGGCAGGCTGGGTTTGACACTTCCAGGAAAACTAAAAAATCATAAAAAGCAGTGCATTTTGATAGTCTAAGGAAGAACGTTGCACAAAGTAAGTATTTTATATGAGGTAACATTTCATTTTAGGGTGATGTTTGTATAAAAATGTGTTTAGGGATGTAACACATTTATGTGTACCAAGGTTTGAGTTTTGAAACAATGCAGAAAGAAATGCCATAGATGCTCTCTTACTGGTTAAAAGACAAACTAAAGACAATTTGAGCAGTTTTTCGTAGTTCATCTTTTAACTGTAAGACAAGAATAGTCTTTTTTGGGCAATTATACCCCAAAACAATATTTTGCTTTTGGAACATCTGGTAGCATTTGTGAACAACTGTCTGTAACACAACCTCAGCTCTGTTGGACCCCATCAGCATATGAACTTTTTTTGTCAAACACATTAAAAAAGCAGTTGATCTGTCATTGACAGAGATGTCTGATGACATTGCCTATTAAGTTTGATTTTAAAGACATTTGTGTACAGCAGCTGCACATGTAATAAAAAAACTCATGTAAATATTGGTTCATGTAGATTAAAAGTAAATGTATTCATATATTCTGATTAGATAAAATCTTTATTTAAAATTGTGAAATGGTAGACAATTTGGACCTAAATGCAAGACCAAAAACAGGTGAAATACTTTGCTAAACAATCCAAAATTCTAACACCGAAACAAATTAAAACAGCAGACATTCCAAAAAAGTTAGTAACAAAGTACAAAGAAGACCAAGCAAGACTTTACAGCGGAAAAAAAGTTACTTAAAAAAAGGATTGAACCTTGAACAGAAGAAGCTGAGCAGCTTGATATATGCTGTGGGAAATAACTACTAAATGTAAATCTGCTGTGACTAAAAGCAGAAAACAAAACCTGCATAAACAAACCCAGCTAACAAAACTAGAATTATTTTGAGACCATTACATTGTTAGCATATTCTTTCCATTATCACAGTGTGTTTGCACAATGTGTTCTCTGTCCTGTTCTTTSCTATTTCCTGTTAAAATATTGTATTTTGTTATGGCCAAGTGGTCAATAACTCAGCTGTCCATCATATTTTCACTGGTTTTGTTGTCAGAAGACAAAATGAGCCTGAAAGTGTGATGGAAAAACCATTTATTCAGGCTGTGGTTTTTAKTTGTGGTCTGTTTTGAAGCACTGCATCATTGATGCTTAGCTTTAATAAGGATTTTTTTGTTTTGTTTTAGAAACAATGTCATCTGACAAAAAACTTATTCATTTAAGGTAAACACAATGTCTGCTGTGAGTCTAGACAAATACAATCAGTCAGAGAGCGCATYAGAGGTGGTAGAATATCTACATTTGAGATCTGCACTCTGTCCCTGGAGCATGTGCTCCCATGGACTGCGCAGGATAACTTGGCATAAACTTTCAATTTTGAAATTTTTACATAATGTGAAGGCAAAAGGCATGCATTTAATCAATACTGGGTCTCCACAAAGAAAACTGTGCTCAAACGTATCTGTAACAACCTAACTACACACTTTACTTGTGGGATCAAGCCAGATTCTCTACAAGTAAATTTATCTTGCGCGGAGTACCAAAAGTTGCCCAAATAGTTGTTTCTTCTTCAAAAGAACATGATTTAATGTTTAGTGACTCTATCAGATTATCACGTCCAAAGTTCAGGTGCTACATAAACACCTCAAGTTCTTTATTTTCTTTTAGTTCTTCTTGAACAGTTTTTGTAGGGTTTAAAATGGTCCCACTGAGGATGAGGGGTGCGGTTTACTTGCAAAAAGGTTTAAATATAATTGGTTTGTCAGACGTTAAATACCATTCACACAAATGTAAGAATGTAAGGGGCCTCGTCCTCAAGTAATGGGGGCATTGCTTCGGTCAGTCGTGGTGAAGAAAGAGCTGAGTCRAAAGGCAAAGCTCTCGATTTACTGGTTTAGAGGTGTTCTGGGCACGTCCCACTGGTAGGAGGCCCCGGGGAAGACTCAGGACTCGCTGGAGGGATTATGTATCCCCTCTGGCCTGAGAAAGCCTCGGGGTCCCCCAGAACAAGCTAGAACTTGTTGCTGGGGAAAGAGATGTTTGGGTTTCTCTCCTGGACCTGTTGCCTCCACGACCCGACTACGGATAAGCAGAAGAAGATGGAGAGTTGTAAGAATGCAGGTTTYCCCAACAAACTGCAGTGTTGTATTGTAATGATGCTAAATTGTGCTGAATGTCTCTTCAATTCCTCCCCCAAAAAAATTCAGCACCATGGACTGCAGATAAATACTGCAAATACAGTACAAGCAATGATCCAAACACACCAAGTCAAAGCCACTTTGTGCAGACACCAAACAAGTAGTTCTATATTTGGAGGGACACAAGTTCCTTTTCCCAGATACAGTGATAACACTGCATCTCTGCAGGGATACTTTAGTCTCAATGATGTTTTACAAGATCTGTTGCATCACTACTGCAAACCAATACTTAGTTTCCACTGTCCCTTTAACTCTTATTTTAATAACCAGCAGTTTGACATCAGTTGAGTGAATATTTTATATTGCTGCTTGGACACTTACAGCTTGTTTTTATTAGACCCTGATTGGTCGTTGTCGTTTAGCTGCTGCTTGCAGAGTGAGAGGAAGATGAGAGGAGCAGCAGAAAGTAATTTCCTGTAACTAGCCAAAATAAAGTCTCACTGGAGGAGTCAAAAGGAGGACATTTGTCATTACTGCAGTCTCCACTGACCTTCACCAAGACTGTTATGAGGAGCTAATATCCTGCAAACCTAAAAACCTTCCTGCTGCTGAATCATCCTGGATCAATTATTCTAATATTTCTGTGGCAGTTTTGCTATTGATTTATG
This sequence comes from Austrofundulus limnaeus, assembly GCF_001266775.1. NCBI lineage: Eukaryota > Metazoa > Chordata > Actinopteri > Cyprinodontiformes > Rivulidae > Austrofundulus > Austrofundulus limnaeus. The sequence goes on from NW_013952783.1 coordinate 190,968, forward strand.
CATTTATGCAGAGTGCAGCATATCTTATTTCATAAATGAAGACTTTGCATTTAATTAAGTCCTTWTAATGTCAGAAGGCACTTTGGTTTCATAAACCTTTGCCTTATTGAAACATGTGTTCACAAGTGACTTATGTTTATGAACATTTGKTTTATTACTCACAGCAAATGCACAATCAGCTCACTCAATATTAGGTAAACATGCCATACATATTCCACATTAGTGGCTTAACCGTTTATGGTATTATAAAATTTTCACAATGATCATTATGGCAGCTTGGTGGAACCATTCACAATAATGCATTCAGCAAGCCAAACATGAACACATGCCAAATACACTTTGTTGTAAGAACCCCTTTTCTTAAATACTTACATTTTGATTTTCTGCAGCTTGACGATGATGGCAAAAATCTRTGATATTGATAAAAACACACAGGGATCCTGTATTTACACAGTCCAGTTTATTAATTTATCCATGCCACAAATGCAAACACTGAGTTAGCAGTTATATCAGTAAACTGAGTGTTTATTTTATTTCAGTCATATTCATGCCATTATTTCCGTCAAATATTGTTTTTTTGTTTTGTTTTTAGTAGCTATTGCTATTGTAGTTTTTTWAATAAAGAACACAACTTTTGACTGTTGTCCCTGTATATTAAAAATTAAAAACAAGAAAATRAGTCAGATTTATTAGTCTGTATTTAAAGCATTAAACTAAATACAAATACTGCATAAATAGCCTCTGGTGGTATTTTGATGTTTATACTAAAGCATAGCTTTCCTTCTTTGGTTAACCTGGTGTCAACCAGTCTGCAATATTTTGCTAACGGAGCAGAGAGTAGCTGGCAGATAGTTGCTGACTTGGTCAAGAAATGAGTCACTGCTCTCTAACCCACTTTAGGTGAGTGAGCAGTAAGTTACTGACTTCTGAATAACATATTTGATTTGTTATATTGATTTGTCATTAATGGATATTCACCATTAATCTCAGTAACTGCAGACCAGTTTATTGTGTTTTTAATCATTAGTGTGAACATATATCACGCAACTTGCACATGAAATATCAAACAAACATATCTCACAAGTAAGATTAATGCAAAGAAACCTTAGTCTCTGTACTAAAATTGTAGCTTTATGTTCATAAAATTAGGAGAGTAAGAAATGGTACAGAACCTTTGTCGAGTCAGAGATGGCTTAAAATGAGAGGACAATAAATATCCAAAGGCAGACATAAAGGGAATAAAGAAAACTCGGTGAAATGAGGAGAAGTGTGGGCAATTTGGGTCATCTACCTGAGGACTTTCAATGAATTCCAATGAGAGTGCAAATTGCATTTTCTAAATGATGACTCCTATAGGTACAATTAGTACTACATAATGGCCCTTCTGCAGCTCCTTTTCGTCAAATATGGGAACTATTGATTAAATTTGATCCTATGTATTCACTTAAACTCCAGCTCGTAATAGTAAGAATACATCTTATTGCTTCTTATTGCTCTGCTTGTCAAGTGTTGCTTAGTACATTCAGTTTTCTGTGTACTTCTGTCTCAAGGGATGAGGTACAAAATAGAAACAGRTAGAATATGGAGACAAAAAATCTGAAGTTATTTTAGGTCGTATTCAGACCTGATAATTTGCTCCGTTTTAAACGAACCAGAGTTCG
>NW_013952783.1:192700-207703 GCF_001266775.1 Austrofundulus limnaeus
ATGTTGCTTAGTACATTCAGTTTTCTGTGTACTTCTGTCTCAAGGGATGAGGTACAAAATAGAAACAGGTAGAATATGGAGACAAAAAATCTGAAGTTATTTTAAAATATTTTATTTTCCAGATAAAGCAGTCTTGTGTGACTTTGGCAAATGCCCATCAGCTTAGAAATTTTGCAGTGAAAATATACAAATAGGGGAGTGCTGTGCTAAATCCACTGTTTCTTTTTACTTTTGTATTAATTTTTTTTAATGAGCCTGGTAATACTGGTGCTGTGGTGGGACTTGCAGCGACTAAACCACTGATCAATGACAGCTAATAACCACAGCAAGAGTTCTGCTCTGTTTACCTCTCAGCAGAGAGCCGACATCTTGAGAGAGCTACTCCTCTGCTGGTTTGTGGCAAAAAAAAAAGTACACAAGTCTTCAATTAGACCAACTGCCTCTAGGCTCAATTAGCAACTATAGAATACTTATATTTCAGATGTAGTGACATACAAAATCAGTGGCGTGTTGATGTTAGAAAACATTCGGTGAGTGCATGGACGAGACAAGTGAACACAAGATTGGAGGATAAGGAATGGCAGCTAATAAGGGTGGAAAAAATGACTAAAATGGCTTTAGGCACAACTATATTCTTCTTTTTTAATAGGTTTTCTGCACTAAAGGTGGCACAACACATCTGGAAATATAGGAAACAAAGATTTGCATTGATTTGTTTCTTCCATGACTGCACTCTTAAAATTAGCCACATGTGGTTAAAAACCAAAGCATCATACATGTGTATGAGCTTGCAACAGAGTTTTAAAAAGAAAAGGAAGCATACATCATTTATTTATTTATTTATTTATTTGCTGCTGTGCTTATATTAAGAATTGTACAAAAATTATGCATTTTGAGTGGTCACCAATGACTGTCTCTGTAGTGTATTAGCAGTACATAATTTTCCAAACACTGTTCACTTTTTTTTGCCTGCACTGATACAAAAGATGGTTTCTGGGCATTTGTTAGATCCATAAAATCGTTGCTGATTTTGTCAACATTAAAGTTAGTTTTCTCCCAAATCGCTGAGAGCTTTTTACTTTAGAAATGTTGTTCCCAGCAATCAGTGGAGACTGGCATTCATTAGTACAAGTCAGTGTTTCTGTGCRGATCCCAGCACATTGTTTACAAAGCTTGGGTTCATCAAAGAGAGCACAGGAGAATTTACAGATGGTATAAACGTAACCACTGAACAGACCCCCCGATGTGATGAGAATATGCAAGACATATTGCTCATAACTTTCATGTGTAGCTTTCTGAGATGTGCACACATTATCCCATTATTGAGAAACTGTAAAACATTAAAACAGAATTCATTCTCCGACTATTTAAACACCCACATCAGGCTAAATGTCTCTGAGCTGTTTTTTTGGTGAGGTGGGGTTGGGGTCTGAAAAAAATGACTAATAATGTAAGATAGACCATGATCAAAGACAGTGAGCAATTCATTAAAAATTTAAGTGCTCTGAAGTCTTACTGTTGAAACACTCTTGATAACGCTGATGTGAGAATTAGGATTTGAACTAAAAGTATGATTGTTTTATCACCACAGGCAAGTTAATTGTGTTGCATTTGCAAACATTCAATCAGAGATCATTTTACTCTCATTTGCTCAAATGTGTCTATGTAGTTTAACATGCAGGATTTGTTTTTAATGCAGCTGTCTGATTGTCTGTCATTCCCATTCATACATTTCTTTGCTTTTTTCACCAGTAAAGCGGCAGTGGAGGATAAACAACTCCAAAAAAAATAATAATCAAACCATTTTTACACATTGTTGAATGAGTTGTTTTTTACACTTTCAGTTTTTTTAAATAAAAGTGAGAAACTAAACTCTGTAAATTTCACTAAAAATGGAGTGTGTCCTCCCATGATGGGCTAAACTGTGTATTGAACTTCATCTGATTGTTAACTCTTTACCTGTCCCTCTGCTCTGCTCGGTCCATCTCATAAGGTGACAGTCACCTTCAAGCCGCATCAGAGAACAAATCAATCACAACACAGGTGGAGGGTGCCTGTCATGCCATCTTGTGTGAATCTAAATATTCATTCAGATTAACATGCTGACAAAAGTGGTACAAAAGGTAAATGACTGACTTACCCATTGAGTCCGCCGGCATCTCAGTGTGAGTGCAGAACAAACAGGAACACTTTCTTCTTTTGGCCTTCTATTGTCCTCTAGGCACCAAGTCACCTCGCCTTTGGGGTTTACCACTGGTGCCTCTTTAAATGGTCCTTTAGTTTGAAGTGAAGAATCGACTATAATGCATTTCCATGTCCCATGCAGGCTCTGAGGGGGAATATGTTTTTAGATGTATAATTAACACCACGGGGCCTGGAAAGTGTGTTTTTTTTTCTATTTGGGAATGGGTAGCACCAGCTGCACCATGCAGGATAAAGAGCTGATAAAGGAGGAAGATTTTGAGAGCATGGCGTTGGTTGTTGCTTTGGAATAACAGTGTGGCAACAGAATGATCTGTCAGACACCTCACTCTAGCTTAGTGTTATTGGGATAAAGTGGAAAGCTCTGTCGCAGGAGTTGCTGCATTACTCCATCATTCACCATGATTATTGTTATGTGTTGTGACCTGTGTGAATTATCACTGCACAGGTCTGCTTTTTTTCCCCCCTCTCCCTCCATCAGGCACAGGCCTGCTACATATTTCAATACTGTTCCTATTAGCTGTCTGTGCCATTCTTCAGGAAACACGAGACACAGGGAACCCTTTATCACTTGGTTGTTTTCTTGTTGAGAGCTAGATGAGAATAATCTCACTCGAATCTCAGATTTCCAAACGAGGAAAGCTTTTCCAGCCTCTGCCGGGTGGTCTTAGTGAATGATAAACACACACATGCACACACACACATGGTTACACGCATTTCTAGGAGCTAAAAGACTACCATTTGGCCACAGGATCTGTTAAACTATTATTTTTACAGGGTTTTTTTGTTCACTTTGATTTGCTTTTTATAATGTTATATGGTAATTTATGAGATATTTGAGTGCATATAAGCAGATCTCACACCCTGCATTAATGTGTTTGTTGAACAAAGTAAACACAAGTGAATAGCTCCAAGTTTGTCACTTTACATCTGGTATCAGATTGTACTTTCTCTGCACTGGCCTCTGGGGTTTAGAGCTCGCTTTGCTCCTCTGTGCATGGTGTGCTTTTAACTTGAGAGAGGAGACAGTCAATTTTAGATGTCTGTTGGAAAGTATTACTTTTAAGCAAATGTGTGACCATACTATGTCCAAACCTCATTCAAAAGTGTCCTGGGCAGTTGTATACTAACTATTGTCTTTTCAGTGCATTTATGTAAATTACCTTTACTTCTGTTTTCAGTCTACACCACTTAAGGCACATAATGCTTAGTTTTACCAGATTTCATGTTTCCTCATTTGTTGTTTGGATTTGTTTAATGCCTTATGTTGAAAATGTGCACATTTATACACATCTTTAAAAAACGTTCCAGAGTTACTCAAAAGGCTGTATTGGACAGAAAGTCACTCTGTCGCACCTAACACTAATTGAAATGAGTGTGGAGCCAGTCCTCTCATCTACAACCTATTTTGGCAGTAACTTTTGCAACATACAGCTAGATGCATATCTGTTTGGACATTCAACACAAAGTTTGTTTACTAAAACATAATCAAGTTATAGTTATATAATGGACAAGCATGGCAGCTCATGGCACTGGGTCACTAGTGTTTATTGATGATGTGACACCAGACAGAAGCATCTTAATGAATTCTGAGGTATTCCTGTAAAACAGCAATTATGCTGAGTCAGGCTTGATTTTTAGTAATCTTTTCCTGTTAAATCAATAAATCAAATCAAATTCAAACATGAACACAAATACACTGTAAATCTCTATATATAGATATTTAAATATATAATCTGGTAAAACAAAGGTGCTGTGGAAATGTAGAGACAATTACACCTTGCTTTATTCAACGCAGTATACAGTACAGTTTACTCAAAGACCATGCATAGTTAAGCCTAATAACAATAGCCTATTATATTCCCTCCCCACACCAATGAGATAACCACTATTTAAATATATTTTATATGCCACTATTTGTCTCCTGCAAGACCTCTGGGATCTTATTTCCATTGTAGGCTTGTGAGGTATCTGCTTAAATATAACTGTATCATTAAAGTTGGAGCTGTATATTCTCTATGAGTAGTATACATTATATTGTAATTATACATTGTGTGCCGAAAAACTGTTGTGATGTTAGTTTTAATTGCTCAATAATTCTCTTTAAGTATCACCAGCGTTTAGCTGCTTCCTTGTTATTCTGACTTTGTCTTCAAGGTTGTTCGCAGTCCTCTTCTTTCTGTGTGTGATATCTGGTGTTAGTCTTTGAAAGTCACTCTGATTGTTGTTGCTTCTGTCAAAGTCAAAAACTAAAGTAGTAACTGGCATGATGTTCAACAGATTTACTTTTTTTAACGATATAACCAGTGGTTCGAGTGATATTTCAGTGTCAGTTTGAAGGCAGAGCAGAACAGAACTGGGCTTCATTGGATTAAACACTCTGCACCTTTGTATCATTCACTTTAACAATCTGCTGTAGCCTGAGTAAATTAGTCTTCTATCCGTTTTACCTGCAGTAAATGAATCTGTCCATCAGCTTGTGTCTCAGGTGTTGAGGTGAAGTTATAGTTGTTCCTGCCGTGACTGAGAGACGCTGGCTGTTGAGACCTTAACTTGAATTTTACTTTTTGATGGGCTCTAACCATCTTTATTTTTGGTTCATTTTAAATAGCTGTGCTGAAGATGTGCATTTGTTGTCTTACCTCTGACCTTTTGACACAACAGATCCCATTTAAAATTGCTGTTTCCAGTCTCTACAGGGACATGGGGAAAGATCTGAATGTGAGGAAAAATGTATTATGTAACTAGTGTTGTATTCCTTTGGGTGATGGATCTGATGGCAAGTTGGATTTCTTCCCGACGGCGAGCAAATGAAAGCTGGACATTTGATAAAACTCCATAAAGCACATATTTTGCAGTGCGCTTTCTAATCTTCCAAGATGCATGCCATTTAGAATGACAGACTCCTTAACTGTATCAGTTTTTGTTTTGACATTTTCAAGCAGTTAGCAATGCCTTTAGGGTTTTCATTTAAAACTTAAACACATTTCAGTGGCTGTCATGTGTAAAACACAATGAAGGGATGATAATTAGCATCAATTATGAGATACAAGCTGTTTCCTAACACAACTATTCTTGCACTTCCTAATATATATCAAAAAAGGGAGTGCTTCAAACACAAAAAGTCGCTCGCTGTTCAAGGCTATTTAAAGCTATTCTTGTTGCAGTTTCTCTAAGGTACGAGAAGGTTTCTGGCAGGTGTAGACAAGTGAAGTCTTAGTGGAACACAAAGCACAAGCAGAGTTTCCACTSTCATGACTCGGAGGCTATTAGCTCCTCTCAGGGTACATATGTTGGTTATCTGACCGGGAAAAAGAAATTAAGCCCRTCCCTGATGGGCAAGTCCACTGTAATCATTTAAAAGTGCAGCTGCATGCAGATATAACTGACTGAGTTGAATAATGTATCTAAAAGCCGAACCTCTAAGCGTATACTCAACTGTATAGCTTTTAAAAGCTTCAAGTAGGAGAACGTCATGTGTGACATAATTAAATTCCAGCCAAGTTAATTCAAACTGTTTAATGATGCAGGGAGAACAATTTCTTTAGCTGTGCTCGCAGTGGGGTGGTCCACAGAGGCTGAGAGTGAGGGGAAGTTCACAGACACACACAGAGGAGGATGGCTTGCTTTCTTCATAGACTTAGAGCGACGTGCTTTTGCTGCATTGGGAGCACATATTCATCACATTGGCGTTTTTTAATCATGCCAAATGTGTGCAATGTTTGTTCTCTCTTGTTTAATATGCACTACTGTAAGGAAATTTAGTGTTCGTTTACTGAAATCGTGATGAAACCAACTGAATGTTGAATAGATTAAAATGTGAAGGGAAGGACCATACAACACCAGTGACTGGAGTGAACTCTGATTTTAATGCTCTCAAGGCAGGCATGAAACCAATGCTGCTGGAAACTGAAAGTCCCGGTCTATAACTACATGGTTCTTCAGTGCCTGGTACGCCCACTACAGGCCTATGGCTGAATCGCAGACACTCGTACAGACATCCTGTCCTCATGTTTGATTAACTGTTTTTCTATGTGTTGTGATGTTGTTTCGGGCATGTATCTAAACCTGTTTTAATCAAGACATAACAATAGTCAAACAATAGATTATAAGAATCAATACTTAAAACAGAAAACTATGAATATGGTGTGGTGCTTTTAAAATCAGTTTCTAAATGACTAAATAAATGTCTTCAACTTCCCCTTGTTCACATGACATTTACTCATGTGAACACTACCCTTCTAATAATAATAACAAAAATAATGGTAGAAAATTATCAGTAATTTGGATTTTAAGTCAATTCTTCGCTATTTTCTTTTGTTTGTGGTTTAAAGGTTCAGATAATTTGATTTGTGTGGGGTGTTTCATCCTGTTCTCAAAAAAAGAGGAAAAAAACACATTATTGTGTTTTTATGTGTTTCTTTTTTTTTCCAGGAGTTGAGGCCAGACAATGAGGGGGAAGGAGGAGATGAGTCTGGCGGGTAATCCCACACCACCTATCCATCAACCCGGAGACTATTTCCAGCATCCCCTGCAGAATGTCAAAGCCTCGCTGAGCAGAAGATGAGTCGATCATCTTCTTTCTAAGACTTTCCCCTGAGTTTCCATCAAAACACATAAACACATCATGTGCCATTATTTTCTATTGCCCTCCCCTCACTGCTGTCAATGGAGGGCTGCAGCAGTGAGTAAACGTAGCTGAGAGAGTTGTGTTCTATGCAGAGCAGYGTCAGTGTTTGAAAACTACAGGATGTGACAGGATCCTTTGTCTGTCACCGACATCACTCTGTATGCGTTGTGATGGGGCATGTGCCTGAGATCTCCTGTCTAATAGGAAGTGAGACACTTAAAGAGATGACCCTGGCTCAGTTGCCAGAGAGAGAGTTTGGCTCTCGTATTACTCCAGCACTTACTAATTAGCGTCTGTCGCTAGAGTAACTTGTACCTGTCAGTGTGTGCTGCTCTCCTATATTCAGTAAGTTGGAGGCAATTGAAACTGAATGCCAGCTAAGATCCAACAAACTGCAATTGGTGCGCGCCATACATCCTGATTATCCTCACTGACCCGACAGCTTTACATGAAAGAAATTGCTTTTAATGAACACAAGACTGTTTCGTCCAGATTCTGCAGCTGACGTGGAATGTTTTATCCTCTCTGTTAGAAGTTGTACATGTTTTATTGCAATCTTTTAATTATCAAGTCCCTGTTTACATCCATGTATGAATACCAAAGCCAATTTGTGCCAGATAATCCAGTGCCTATTTACATTAAAGAGACATGGTGAAACTGCCAGGCCGTTGGTCGTTTTTGGTCCGGTTACAGCGGCCACTTTGTTTTTTGTTCAGCCAGGAAAAGGTCAAGTTTGTTACAGATGCTTTCCTCGCCACCCCCAGGATTAGCCGTGCTGTTCAGAATTCATCCTTCCACATTCCATTAGGTGATTTATCTGCCAACTACACTACATAATGAGTGAAGCATGAATTACAGTCAAAGTAGTACAAATATTTCATTTACATGCACATCAACTCCGACATGGTGAATTGTTCCCAGTTTGACGCAGCCCTGTTTTAGGGCTAATCTCTCTCTGTTTGCAGATGCTCAGTCATAGCAAACATTTTACTCGTTTTGAATAATGGATTTTCCTCCTGTGATTGTTTGTTGCTGTCATATGCGAAATAGCAACCTTGCATCAAGTGTGACTTGTGTAACTATTGCAAAAGCACCTCCCCAGCCTCCCTATTCAGAGAAACACACACACACACACACACTACCCTCCATTTAAACTGTCTGAGACTGTTGATCAAACTCCAGGTTGTGCCCAAACATACAGATCCCTCTGTACAGTCGCCCTTGACCTTGCTGTGTGTCCTCAAGCACAAGACACCCGCATGAAATTAAATTACAGATTAGTGGCTCCGGGCCCAAAAAAAAGGAGTTTATTTGGTTGGCTCTTCACTGAGAAGAGCTCATTTTCTCATTTAGGAGTTGAGGGGAAAAAACTGTAGTGGGAATTAAAGAAGAAAGTGCCAGTCTCGAAGATATTTCTGTATTCTAGTAGTGAGAGATGCATCCAGTGCTGTCCAAATGCTGAAATCTCTGCAAAGACTTCTAAATCCTGTAGGGAAAGAGGACATGGCCCATTTGAAATAGGTTTGTGAGTTTCGAAAACTGAGTACTTGCAAGAAAAAATATTATGTATGTATAAAAACAGTTCTTTACAAGGGAAGAAAAAAAAGGATCAGAGTGAAGAAAGTCTGAAGCAACATCAATCTGTTTTTTAGCCCCTTGATGAGAAGCCTTCAAATTAAAGTCATTCTTGTGAGACAAAAGGAGGGAGCAAATGCCAAGCTCCCTTTTAATTTGGAAATCTGTTAAGCCTTTCACAATCCTTAATTCTCAAAGCCATCACTTCAGACCTCACTGATAGTCAAAGTGACCATCAGCTGGCAGTCAAAACGTAGGGCTTTGACACACAAATCCYGTGGTTATTGTTGCCAAAGTAAAGCTAAAGTGGATGGGAGGAAATAGACCTCAAGTCAGGGTTTGAGTTTCATTTGATAAACATTAAGACACCCAATAAAAAATCTGATGTAACGAGATTAGAACATTGTGGCAATCTTTGGAAAAAGTATTCTTGTTTGTGAATAAACTCCTGTTACTTTTAAAACAAACCTGCAGGAGCCTGTGACCTTAGATTGCATTTGGTAACTAATTACAACACAATGGAAAGACTGACTAATACACTGACCAATGATATATTGTGAAACCATAAATATGACTTTATCATGCTCTGATTTAGTAATACAGACCTGGCAATGGTCTGTACATTTTTAAATACAATCAAAACTTCCCTCTATTTTTTTACTTCAATCCATTATTAGCTCAACTCAAAAATGGTGACTTCAGTGGGGATATATAACTTTATTACAGAGGTAAATAAGATAACTTAGTTTGTTGATTTGTTTTGTATGCTTGTGGCACTGTACAGAGCATAAACAAACAGGTGGATCATTACAAACTTAGCACAAAAAGTTAGGATATTTGAAGATTGGACCTCATGCAAGAACCGTTCGTACGCACAGATTTGTTCTTAAGTTGTGCGTACGAGTGATTTAGGAGAATTTGTGGCATTCACCAATGTTTTCGTATTCTAAGATTTTTTTCAGATACGAACAAAATTCACAAGTGGTCCAGACCTGTCGTATATTTTACGAGCAGTCAGTCTGCTGATATCCAGACGGGTTTTTTCCTCCCTAATAACTTTATATTTCATTAGTTTGAAGATATTTTGAGTTGAAAATAAATTACACTTTGTACGAACCCTTTGTACGAACAAAAGTAAGAGAAATTTAGGATAAGAATACGAACATGTTCTTGCATGAGGCCCATTATTTTTTTGTTGTAACAATGCTTATTGGCAACAAATCTTATAGCGTTGGAAAGTCAGTTACTTTTCCTTTTAAATGGAGCCACATTTGTAAGGAACATGCATTTGTGGGACTGCTGGAAATGTGCACCAGTGACCCTGAAAGGAAGAAGTGGGTAAAGGATAATAAATGGATGGATGTACATTAAAAGTGCAAAAGCTTGTTGCCAGCATAGAAGATGGAATTAAAATATATTTTAAATTTTTCTTATTAGAACTGAACACCATCTGCAATCTAATGATGGAGGATATTTATCTGTACATCAGTGATACAGCAATTTGTTTCCAACATAAACTGAAAACATCAATCCTTTTTTGGGGGGGTATTGTGTATCTTTAGGCACATCAAAAAAACATCAAAAATAAGTTAGATTTTGCATCGTAGCCTCTAAACGCCTTGAAATTGGTCTCTGTCTCTTTAAGAACATTCTACCATTTCAGACACTCCCTCKTCAGCATAGTAAATATACCTCATTGGTTAAACAATGCTTCAGGGGAGGGGTGCTCTGTGGGGGTGGGAGCTTGGCTGCAGACAGAACTCCAGGGGAGGAGCTATGTAGCAGCAAGCRTTTAGGCAGCTCCACAACATGCATGGATGAGTCAAAGCAACACTCTGGGTGAGTTTTAATGAGGCAATGACATTATAACATGATATAAAGCTCAAAATGTTGCACAATACCCCACTCAATATTAATGAATGAGGAATGCGCTTGAAGAAAGCTTTTTTTGTTGTTGTTTAGTGACTAGTTTTGTAAATCTTGCATTAAACACACATCAGTTTCTTTGAAGTAATCAGGAGATAAACGTTAAGTTCTCTTTTTTGTGTTTACACCTGGCTCACATTCTGTTTGCAACGTTCCACCTGAGGTCAGCGGCTTTCTTTCAGAGTACTGTGAACCGAGAGCTTGGCTGGTTTTACTTTAATAAAGAACTGATTCACACCAGAGACGACGTGCGAATGCAATTAAGCAGATGGTAGTAAAGGAAATCAGCTCCAGGACCAGGATTGWAGACCACTGTGTAATTGGTTTATTCATGGAAACGTGGGATACTCTATCACAAGTTATCAAGATGTATGTAAATAGCTCCGGCTCTGGCTGCTGGTCAGCGCCACGGAAAAGTAGGCGTAGCATGTAAACACACATTAGGAATTCAGCTCAGTGGGAGCTTCGTTGCATCAGTCCTACAATCGGCTGGATTTGTGCAGCACTTTAGCAAAAACCCTGACAGCCTCTTACAGTGTTTTCCTATTTTTTTTTCTTTTCTTAGAGAAGTTCAACATTTGGTTTGTCATGCTCTGGCTAGAAAGAAGAAAAAAAAAAAAGACTGCACCGCTGTAGGCTAATAATGCTAATAATGATTTGTGATTTATTTTCATTTTATTTAGGAGCAAAATACTATCACATCAGCCTCCATCCCTGTGTTATCATGACACTAAAACATACTGTTATATGAAGTGCAGTTTTAATTAATTGTTAATTTTGTGTAAGTCATGTAAAGGAAGGTACATTTTTTTTACTTTTCTCTACATACATAAAAAAAGATTAGTTTTATGAAGCCTCTGCAAGGATACCTCCTGTTATATTGTTACAGATTCTGGAATTAATAAATGACAATTTATTAGCAACGGCAATCAAGTTCAGATTTAACATGAATACAAGTATTGGCTTAAAATACTTGTTGATGCTAGTCCTTGGCTGCCAAAAACCTCCAGAAAAAAGCTGATTGGTCTCTGACTTTTTGGTTTGTTTGTGCTGTGTGATAAGACCAGCACAAATAATAATTAAAGACCTGTCAGTGGGGAAAAAAAAGCCAACTTTCCAGCATCCTCACCACCAAAAATAATTGGGAGATGTCTAAAGAGACTGGATAATTTTGGAAAAATGGCTGAATGTTGTGAAGTTTTAAAGAAAGATAACCCATACAACTGTCAAGCGTGGTCTTTCTTCAGACCAGTATTTCACAAGGTTTAAAACAGATATTATTGCCAAAATTAATCAGTGGTAATAAACCAAATACCTGAATACAAACCTGACGTATATTTTTAGAATGACAAGCAGCCTTGATGGGCATACCTGGGAGGATTTAATAGAGGAAGAAAATTAAGGTTTCAGTCTGTGGGGCAAACGTGCTGAGCTTCATGGCAAATATTTACTGGCACTAAAAAAGATTAGGCCAAAGGATTGAAACAGCTATAATAATTCTTCTACCAGACAATCCAGGTGAATGGAAAGCTGCAGGGAAAAGGCTCTTGATATATTTTGGATGGGAGTTATCGCTGAAGCGTCCAGGTAAAGCCACACAGAACAGTCCAAGGATCTTGAGAAAAAAGTTGCACCAGTGTTACTTTATGTTGAACTGAATCAATTTTATTTATGTAATTGAACCAGTTCAATTATATATAGTTCACCAGTTCACAACAACACTGTTTATTCTGTAGAAACCAAGACTGCCAGAGATGGCAATGCTCCAACCTTTAGCACCTATAAAATAAAATATTCCACAATAAATAAATAAATAAACAAAACCCTCTTTCTCTTTGAACGAAGCGGGTCAGGTCATCAAAAATTCTATGATTTCTCAAATAAATGAGTCACAGCGACGTGCCCTCAATACCAACGAGCGGTTTCACCTCGCTGTTGCGTCTGCTGATGAGTGAAATTGCGCCATGCCTCCAGAAGAGCAGCTGGCTCTCTGAAGACGCTGGGAAGGAAAGGTCAGCTGGCTGCAGCCTAGTTTTGAGTTGCAACATCAAAGGCGGGCAGGTGTGGTTGATACAACAAGTAGCAGAGCTGTCCCTGGTGAGCACGGAGGAACGGCCCCTTGAARTGGTGTAATATCTGAACAACATTCAGACTGCAGAATCCTTGATAATACCAGTAAACATTCAAGGACCGTGAAGTCATGAAGGAGCAGCAGAAGCTGAGACTTTATTAGGTCATATAAGGGAACATCGGCGTGCAGTTCGACATTATAATACAAGCATGAATAAATTTGGCACCCAGCTCTGACATTCACATCACAGTAGGTCAGACGTTCCACTTTAAAAGCCTTCTTTGTGTCTAAAAAGCAGATTTAAAACTGCTATGATGTCCATTTTTCTGTTTCTTTGAAGACAGCAACCCCCTTTTTTATCACCTACAAACAAACAGAATGTTTGGTTCTGTTGGTTTAAATAACAGCCATAACACAGCTCAGGTTATAAGTTAATGAACAGAATGTGTGGCATCATCGGGATCAAGTTTTTCCATCCAAATAAGAGGCTTTAATCAATACAGACCCAGCGGTTTGTTTTCCCTTCATCAACCATCCCATTTATGTTTAAGGTAGAAACCACTTTGTTGGCTCAAACACCTTTATTCTCTGTCTGGATTCCAGTCAAATAAAAGCCTTTTCTTGTCACGCCATTAAAATTTAATCAACAATTCTCACTAGAACTAGAACACAGGAAAACATTAACTCGGGTTACTGCCTTTTTTTATTATTATTATTTTGGAGGTGTTTAAGCTTTGTTGGTGCATTTTGCAGGGATTCAAACAGAAGGAGGATTTGCGGAGCAACACAGCGCACAGTCATAGCGTAATAAATCAAAAGAGTTTTGTCATCTGATGAAACGCAATGAGGTATTACTTTCGAAACGTCATGGATGTGTTGCGAGACGCTGTTTGAAAGTGTGGCTCTTATTCTCCGCCAGTGTGTAAGTAAATGAATCGTTGATGCAAATGACTGTTTTCACTCAGCAGCGAAAGCAGCGGGAGGTTTTCCACCACCACATAAACCCTTGACAGGGAGGATGGGGTGGAGGGCTGTTGATGCACAGTCTCACTGTGATACTGAAAAATGTGGGCTGCGTTCCTTCGCTTGTACTCTAACTAAAGCCGTGCAAAAAAAGGTAAGTATGTCCCAAAGGGAATTGTTGACTATTTTTCAACATATTTGAACAAGAAAACACACAAAGCTTTTAAGAAACATATTTTTTTACACTCTATTCTAAAACAAATTGTATAATTTTTTCTTTTAAAGCTTAAATCATTGGAGTAAAATGGTTAGATCTGAATACACCAATACACATATTAGACCTTGATTAGTAGGATGTTTAGGTATCTTGTTTCTTGTGAATGTGGCAATGATTTTAACTTTATTCCGTAATCCGCTCCACAGAAATCGTTAGCAGCTTGTTTATTTTCAAAGGACTCAGGGCCCCTCTTGGGTTCAGTCCAAGAGCTGAGTTTTTGAAGCAAAATGAAATCGGCAAGATTCTCAAATTTTTCTCCCAGCATCGGCAGCTGCTGCCGAAAGAGATCATGCACACGTAAGAGCTGCGTTGGAGGATTTGTGTAAAAAGATTTTCCTCCGAGTAGAACATTTAAAAAAAACCTGTAGTTGTAGGAACAGATCAGGTCTAATGGTACAACGTGCAGCCAGTAAAATCAAAGGCCGAGTCATCTTGGCGTATCAATAATCATGTTTTTTTTTCTGCAAAACAAAGACCCATTTAAGAACAGAACCTTGCACATTAGACAGGATGCCAAAAATATTGTTTGGACGTTTTTATTTTTTTATTTTTTCCATTTTCCTTTTTAGCTGCCTCGAGGATGAGGCAGATTGAAATCACTGATCCAACCATAAATGCTGCATCTTGGCTAAGAACGCTTGAGGAAAATGCGGGGCCCCCGTGTCTGAAAAATGAAAGTTTAAACAGACGTGTAGTTCTCAGTGAGAAAATGATTCTCATCATATTGTCAAATCTGTGGAGGAAAAGTACAAACATAAATAAATAAATTATAGAGAGGAATTATAAATTATGCAAAATTACAACCCCAATCCCAATGAAGTCGGGATGTTGAGTAAAACAAACAAAAACAGAATGCAATGATTTACAAATACTTTTCAACTTATATGTAATTGAATACACTACAAAGACAAGATATGTAAAATTCAAACTGATAAACTTTATTGTTTTGTTGTTGCAAATATTCACTCATTTTGAATTTGATGCCTGCAGCATCTTACAAAAAAAGCAGCATTTTGACCTTTTAATATTACAAAAAATATAGGGATGGTCTATCTTAAAACTTGAACGCATCTGTTGTGACTGCCTGTTGGGGCTCGGGGCCTCTGGGCCTGTCGGGCTTTGGCCTGGAGGGGGTGCGCCCTGGGGGCCCGGACCTCTGTGCCCTTTCCTGGATCTGCTCTGGTATGGCGGGTGCCGGTGGGGCCCATGAGTTTGTCGCTGCTGGCCCCGGGGGCTGTGCGTGTGGTCGCTGGGGGGGACTCTCTCAGTTCTCCCCTATGGTCTGATCTGGGGGGTGTTGGGTTCCAGGAGGTGGGGATTAGTTGGCTTCCTTTTCAGTTCATCTACAGTCCACCAGAG
>NW_013952783.1:208097-220949 GCF_001266775.1 Austrofundulus limnaeus
CTAATCGCTATTTCAGTCTTTCTATCTTTCTAATTACTTCTCTCTGTTTTTCTCTCTCTCTCTTTTCTCTTCACACAAAAAAAAAATAAAAAAATAAAAATAAATAAAATAAAACATAATGGTGTGGAGGGGATGGCTATAAGGGGAGAAGGGAGGCCATCCATAAAAAAAACTTGAACACATCTATATGATTGTAAATGGTTTATTTCTTACCAAAACATACATCATGCAGGAGGTTACAGACCACAAGAAAAATGCAATTAGCGCCATTAAAACAAAAACACTCACATTAATCAATTAATACTTATGCCAAGAAGGATTTAATAAATCATAGGTCAGCCTGCCTCAAAATTATATGTAGCACGACTGGTCAGTGGTCAGCACCGACRCCTCACAGCAAGAAGGTCCTGGGTTCGATCCTCGGTTTTTACCTGGGGTCTTTCTGTGTGGAGTTTGCATGTTCTTCTTGTGATTTTCTCCAGGTACTCCGGTTTCCCCCATACCCAAAAACATGTACAATAGTTTGCCTTCAGGCCCATGGAAAAGAGATCTGCGATCTCAATTGGATTTTCCTGGTAAATAATAAATAATTATACGTTTATCACCCAACCTCACTGGTCATAATACTGTATAACTTCTCTGGTGATATATTTGATAGTGTGAGAGACTTTAATAGTTAATTCATTATATTTATAGTAAAATTATTACACAACAGTGTAAATTTACCTTTATTTTGCATCTCCAGATTGCTATTTTAGGCAATTACCCCAAAATTTGAGCAGCAGAACAGTTCTGGACAAGTTTATACTTTTTTCTGATTAAATGTTGGTGCATCACAGAACAAAAGAAATGTTTTAAGCTGCAGAACCGCTTAATAATATTGAAAGTTTGAGAATTTGTCCATCATTGACTGCCTTGGGGGTGCCCCCTAAACAATCCCACAAACCATTGTGAACCTTGGAAGGCAGCCCCACATGGTATCCTCAAAAAGACAGTAATTTTTCATTTATTTTTTTATCTTGTTGATACTTTAAATAAACCAAAACTTACATTTTCTTGTAGTATTCAAAACAACAACAAAAAAAAAAACAGTAGACTATCTTGAAATTGTGTATCTATTGCTCGAGTGGTGTTTTCATTTAGTAAAAAAATTTGTTGTGGTTGGTTTTCTTTAAACTGAACAATAAACTATTCAAAGAAAACAGGAAAAAAGATTATTTTATTGTGCTGGTGGTTGGTGAAACATTTTCAATATTTACCAGGTGACATGACTAAAAGTCTGATTTCAGGAGTGTCCACAAATAAGATGTAACTCAATATTTACAGTACATTACTAAAATACCAACATGTTTACATTTACAGCCACAGTCTAAACTAACTGCTGGGCAAAATCTGTTGAATATTTCAATCCATTCATGTAACACAGAAGCATCTGCTTCACACATTAATTAAGGTCAATATTTACCAATTACTGCTCTCAGTACATGTGTCTATTTCCCATCTGTGTGGCGATGTATAGAATATTAAATAGACCTAAGGCCTAAATTTATTTGCCCCCAAGTTTTGTTCTGTACCATACATCCTCTGGGTGTAAATGCTCATAAATGGCGATCAATCACAGAGGGCACCGAGGAGCAAATAAGTAATGGTACACTCCTGGTTGGCCAATAGACACTACACTTTTTATTTGACTCTGTGGATGCATATTTGATTTTCCTCCGAAATCTGATTTGCTATCTCATTATGTGTAATAAGGATGAAGTGATATCGTGCTAGATTTTATTCCCTTTCCAAAACAACTTCTTCAGAGGTGCTGAAGTAAATCACTAGCCCAGACTTGGGGGAAACAAGAGACACTGCATATAGGCATAGAGGCTTATTTTTAGCAACTGGATCGTCTGCTTTGTCAGACTCATTCAGTTGCGCTGGGCAAGGCCGTACCTAATTAAAGTGTTCTGCTCTGTGGAGTCCCATACTGGTCCTGAGCATGCAGAAGCTCCCTTATTCTTCCCATCCATCACATCTACTGTAATTACTTTTGTTTACAGTGGAGGAAACGGCAGCTGTCTGATTAGAAGTTATTGAGGAGATAACTCATAGGTAATTTTGAAATGGCGTGCAGCTTCTCTCCTGGATGCAGATGAATCATTTCCTGGATGTGGTGTGGGGGGACGATGTGGAGACGCTGGAGGAGAATGACCCAGACAAATTACCACGGGGCTGTCAAATCTCTGAACCATATTCTTTCTGGCGTTTGTACCTCTGGTTCTCTTTGTGGCGATGAGCGCTTTCGCTTTTCCCGTAACAGAAACTAAAACTTTGCAAAACAGTGCAATTAGTAGCGAAAACAACAACAACAAAAGATTCCTATTAAGCTATTTTAAGCTCAGTTTCTGTTTGCTGTAGTTTACGGTTTTACCGAGACGCAGTAGATGCGTTGATTGAGGCTGATGATAATCGAGCCAATCTATCGACTGCAAATTGAGACGCAGCGGCAGAGTGTCATGACTGGTTGTCAGCGTGTTGTAATGCATGATGTACTAAAATATGCACCAACGTCTATAAATTACTCCAGAATTATAAAAATGTACTAATTTTCCATTACAACATGATTGTGTATGTGCAGTAGCTGACTGTGCAATCAATACTGCCGTATCCCCCTGCAATGAAACAAATCAATACTGTAACAGCAGTATGACAACTCTTTTCATAAACCTACTGCAGATTAAAAAAATAAAGTAATAAAAAACAAGAAAGTTTTTCTGTGCTGTTTTATACAAGAACTGTAAGATCTTTGATTAAATCACCTAAATACAACTGGCACTATTATTAATCACTTCCTCTTTTACATTAGATTTAGCTGACTCTGTCTCAGCTCATAGGACATATTTGTTCTATAGTCAGGCCCATAAATACTGGGACAGCAACACAATTCTCATCTTTTTGGCAGTAAACACCACCAGGATGGATTTGAAGTGAAACAAACAAGAGTATGCTATTGTTAGCAGTCACATCATTATTAAATAAAAGGGAACCAGTTCCATGAGAAGGGGATTGCTAAGTAGGAGTTTTTTTGTGATGTGGGTGGAGTTTTTGAGGCTCACGATTGGTTTAAATCTTGTGTTGAACCCTCTGCTTTCATGCTGGTGAAATCTTTTCTTGATTGTTGACTTGTGTATGATGCTGACAAAAGCAGTAAATTAAAATCTGAAGTGTTCTGGGCAATATTGTCTGTTCATACACTGTGGTAACAAATATGGACTCTGTAAGACCGCTCACCTGGATTTTATTTATGGACTTCTCCTCTGCTTTTAATACTGTAAATGCAGCGGGTAAAATAAGTATTGAACACGTCACCATTTTTCTCAGTAAATATATTACTAGAGGTGTTAATGACATAAAATTTTCACCAGATGTCGGTAACAACCCAAGTGATCCATACATACAAAGAAATCAAACCATAAATGTCCAGAAATGAAKTTATTTGTAATAATGTGGAATGGCACAGGGAAAAAGTATTGAAGATGCTTACTGAAATTTATCTAATACTTTGTACAAAAGCCTTTGTTGTCAATGACAGCTTCAAGACGCCTCCTGTATGGAGACACTAGTGGCATGCATTGCTCAGGTGTGATTTTGGCCCATTCTTCCACACAAACAGTCTTCAAATCTTGAAGGTTTCGTGGACCTCTTCTATGAACTCTGATCTTTAGTTCTTTSCATAGATTTTCTGTTGGATTCAGGTCAGGTGATTGGCTGGACCATTCCAGCAGCTTTAGTTTCTTTCTCTGTAACCAGTTGAGAGTTTTCTTGGCTTTGTGTTTGGGCTCATTGTCTTGYTGAAATGTCCAGCCACGTTTCACCTTCATCATCCTTGTAGATGGAAGCAAATTTTTCATCAAGAATGTCTCTGTMCATTTTTCCGCTCATCCTTCCTTCAATTATTTGAAGTTTGCCAGTACCTTATGCTGAAAAACAGCCCGACACCATGATGTTCCCACCTCCAAACTTCACTGTTGGTATGGTGTTTTTGGGCTGATGTGCAGTGCCGTTTGACMTCCAAACATGATGTGTATTCTGGCATCCAAACAGTTCAATGTTGGTCTCATCTGACCAGACTATATTCTCCCAGTATTACACAGGCTTGTCTAAATGTTGTGCAGCAAACTTTAAAGGAGCTTCAACATGCTGTTTCTTCAGCAGTGGAGTCTTGCGTGGTGAGCGTGCATACAGGCCATGGTGGTTCAGTGCATTACTTATTGTTTTCTTTGAAACAATCGTACCTGCTRATTCCAGGTCTTTCTGAAGCTCTCCACAAGTGGTCCTTGGCTCTTGGACAACTCTTCTGATAAATCTTTTCACTCCTCTGTCAGAAATCTTGTGAGGAGCACCTGGTCGTGGTCGGTTTATGGTGAAATAATGTTCTTTCCACTTCTGAATTATGGCCCCAACAGTGCTCACTGGAACCTTCAGAAGTTTAGACATTCTTCTGTAACCGATGCCATCATTATGCTTTGCAACAATAAGGTTGTGAAGGTCTTGAGAAAGCTCTTTACTTTTACCCATCATCAGATGTTTCTTGTGTGATACCTGGCCATCATTTGGGGCTGAACCAGCTGATATTAACTTGCACTGACAAGGGGCAGGCTTGCTTTCTAATTACTGAGAGAGTTCAGCTGGTGTCTTGGGTTTCCAKGCCTTTTTACACCTCCCTTTCTTCATGTGTTCAATACTTTTTCCCTGTGCCATTCCACATTATTACAAATAACTTCATTTCTGGACATTTATGGTTTGATTTCTTTGTATGTATGGATCACTTGGGTTGTTACCGACATCTGATGAAAATTTCATGTCATTAGCACCTCTAGTAATATATTTACTGAGAGAAATGTTGACATGTTCAATACTTATTTTACCCGCTGTATTGACATTATGCTAACCTTCAGAACCTACGGGTCTACTCAACCCTGATTTTATGGATAAAGAATTTTTTAACAGATAGACCAAAGCAGGTGTTTTTAAATGGTTTTAAGTTTAGTATATTGGCTTTAAATACAGGACTCCCACAAGGCTGTGTTTTATCCCCCATCCTGTTCTCTGTCTACACCAACAACATCACATGTAGCAGAGAAGGGATGAGTCTTTTTAAATATGCTGATGGCATAGCCCTGGTAGCCCACATGGACAGCATGGATTCACTCACCCAGTATCAACTGGCTGTTGATGACCTGGTCACAACACTTGGTGAGAAATCACTTGAACTCAACATCACAAAGACCAACGAGTTGTGCTGTGTGGGGAAAACTAGAGCGGCAACCGCTTCACAGCTTCATAAGCCTCTGATCATTCAGGGAAAGACAGTTGAGCAAGTAGAGTGTTTTAAATATTTAGGGACACGGACACCTGTCTGTCCTTCCAAACTCACACTGATACGATCTACAGAAAAGCTCTCCAGCGCCTACATCTTCTTAGAAAGTTAAGGAGTTTTACTGTCAGCAAAAGGATTTTAATCATGATTTACCGGTCACATAGAATCTATTCTCACCTTMAATATCACTTCTTGGTATGACTTTCTCACTGGCAAACAGAAAACAAAACTGGCACGCATAACAAATCAAGCTAGTAAAATAATTGGTTTGACACAAACTCCACTGTCCCAGCTGTATGAGCGTGCTRTGATTAGGAAAGCCATCCTAACCACAGAGGAACCCTCACATCCCCTACATGACTCATGCAGTCTCCTTCCATCAGGTAGGAGAAACAAAGTATCGCTGGCTAAGAAGGCAATTTTCAAAAAGTCATTTATTCCAACTGCAGTTTCAGCCCTACAAGAGAGGCATTGTTAAATTTTGTTTATGATTTTTATCGTGTATAAATGTTTCTTTGAAATGTTGTTATTTGTGTACGGAGCCCTGTCGAAGACAAATTTCTGTAACCTTTGGTTTCAGACAAATAACGTTTCTATTCTATTCTATTCTATTCTATTCTATTCTATTCTATTCTATTCAACCCAATGTGTCAGGACTCACTGAACGGCACTTCACAGTGCAGATGGACAATAACCCTGAGCATACTGCTAAAACAACCAAAGAGAGGCAAAGAATGGCGATGTTATGTAATGATCAAGTCAATCACTGGATCTGAATCAGCTTGAGAATTTCACTTGCTAAAAGACAAAACTGAAARGGAAAATGCTCCAAGAGCAAGCAGGAACTGAAGACAGTTGCAGCGGAGGCCTGGCAGAGCATCACCAGGGAAGAATCCCAGCATCTGGTTATATCTCTGTGAACCAGACTTTAGGCTGTGGGTTGATAGCAAATGATTTGCAACCAAATATTAAACAGTGGAAGTGATTTATGATGGTTAATTTGTCCCATTGCTTTTGGTCCCTTAAAATGTGAGAGGCACAACTACAAACTCTTGTAATTCATACAGCGTTCAACAGATTTGGATGTAAATACCCTCAATTCAAAGCTGAACGTCAGCAGTTAAAAGCACATTTTGTTCGTTTCCTTTCAAATCCATAGTGGTGGAGTTTACAGCCTGAAATGATTTCTTTATTTTAACAACTTTTCTTGGCAATAAACTGTATATTGGGTACCTGATTGGCAGCACATGCGGGTACCAGAAGCTCAAGTGTCAATAACAACAGTAAAATAAGCTGTTTGGCAGAAAAGATTTGGTATTTTTTTATGTACACTACTCACATACTCAGCTCTACTGCTGATCTCACAAATGCATGTTCCTTACTAATGTGGCACCATTTAAAAGGGAAATTAACAAGCTTTCAAACAGTATAAGATTTATTGTCAAGAAGCATTTTTACAACAAAAAATATAATCTACCAAACATAAATATACTTACTTTTTGTCTTAAGTTTATATTACTGGCATGTAGAGCACAAACATATTGTCTTTTAAACAATAGTATATTATTTATTGCATTCTAAGTACTTCTTTACAATATAAATATTGCCACATAGATACTGCGATGACAATGCAATTTTGATACTATGAGCAGCCCTACTGTATAGCCTAAAATTGTTGAAACAACACTGGCCTGGAGTTTATTAATCTATTTCCTGTATGAAATTGACTGAATTGTTGTTTGTTAATTGGTCAAGGGCAGTGGAATCAGATCTCTGTGGTCCACATGAGTCTCCTTCTGTCCTTGAGGACTGATTGGGTTCACTCAATTAATGGCTGTAATTGGACTGTTTGGAATGTCAGCACAGCAAATGGCACTTTGACAGTGATTTAATTTGACATGTTAATCAATCATCAACATGGCTGAGATGTTAACAAGGGGTATAAATAGCATTCACATTGCAAGCAGACAAAGGTGTACTACACTGCACATTATGTTTGTACTTCAGTTATTGATTTATTTGGCGCTTCCATCCCTCTCGCCATTGTGCCACGGCTGTTTTGCTCAGCAATGGAACCAGAAAATAAAAAAGGAAATGCAAAAGGACATATATCTAATAAACTTTTGTGGACTTAACACGAGGTCTGCCGCTGTTTGTGCAGCATCACTTTAGTCCTTGTTTGTACCATTGGTTTGTTTTTCAGTGCCTCTTCATGTGCAAATATTAATGCTTAAATCCAGTTTCAGTGAACTTGCTGTTTGTAAAGTGGATCCCTCCCTCGCCAAAGAGTTAGATTAATTACTTTGCTTTAATAGGCCCCACTACTGGGTACTAGTAATTAAAAGATAATGATTAGTCTCTTTGAATGTTACAAATAAAGATGCACAAACTCATTTGTGTATTTCAGGTTGTTCAATAAAAGATTAAGCCTGGTGTGGGGGCGTGTGGGTGTTGGGGTTACTCGCTGTTTCTGCCAAACTGGCCACTCTCTGCTCCAAGGAATACGTATGAGATTAACTTTGGATACAAATAATGAATGGACACAGCTGTTCATTGGCATTCATCTACATGCCCTCACTCCTCCAGTGAGGGGGGTCAGAGAAAAAAGTGAGGTGACCAGAGCCTCATATTAGACTCAGATCTGTAGTTCCTACATTTTATTGGCTGTTGACAACTGTGTTATAGGAAATTCACTATTATCTTTTTTTTTTTTGCGTTTCCTGACTTTAAACTATAGATCTTAACCAAACTCCCAAAAACAATTAAATGTACATTTTTAAACTGATTAACTCTTGAATTGAAATGGCCAACCCATCTATGTAATTAGTGAACACAGCAATGCCTATAATTTCATCAAATGTACAGATTGTGAGCTCACATTCACATAAAGGATCCGGCATCATGACATAATCCATGTGCCAACAGGTCACACAATCTTTATTTAAAACTTTTAACATGCTGGAGGGCAGTGTGTAAATCAAGGAATGCTGCTTTCAATAATTCAGAATTTTATTTATTTATTATTTTATTAAGAAAAAAACCAAAAGATTTGTTTTAAAAGGATAATTAAACAGTCATGTTTGAGTTGGTTCCGTTTTACACAAAGTCGTTGAATGTTGAATGTTTGTGCTGTTCAACCTACCCATAATAACTGGCTGAAAAAAGAAATTACTTCATGTTTGGTCATTTCATGAGCATGTTTGGTCCACCGACTCAGTCATTATGCCAAATAGGCTTTGGTTTTTGAGCAGAGTTTGGATAGCTGAGACTGAAAAGGAGTCGCGGACACTGGGTATAAAAGGTTAAGTTTGACTATTTCAATTATCAGCAATGACACTGGGCCAGAAAGATCTCCAGAGAAAAATGTACGGTGAGTATTTAGTAGCTGTTTTGAGAAAAATTGCATTAAAAGTTCCGACAGAGATATTGGCTCCTGTGGTTGGAGGATTCCAGTTCCATGTTGAGATGTGAGAGTCCATATGAGTGGGAACACGATGGAAGGGAACAGGTGGGACCACAGATTATATTAGAAGCCAAGGTTGCCCGTGCTTGCATTTCTGGAGGTAAGAGGTTGCTACAACGCTGCGTGCAGGTGGACAGGCAGTGAGTTTCTTAAGAAACTCAGTTGATGCTCACTTGGGAAAAAAACTAGAAATCACAATAAAATCACAAGTTAGTACTTCGAACTTAAGGAAACTGACGTACAAAGTTACCCGGGGGCTGTTGGCTGTAATCACTCAGGCAATACAATGCTCCAGCAAAGGTCTGTGGAAAAAGCCTCTGGTTTTATGGGTGGAGTGGTTAGGGGAGTTGTCCTGTAATCGGTGGGTTGCCAGTTAGATCCCCTGTTCCATCCGTCTCGGTCGTAGTATCTTTGGGCAAGACACTTCACCTACCTTACCTGTTGATGGTGGTCAGTGGGCCCAGTGGCGCTGGTGCATGGCAGCCTCTGTCAACGTTTCCCTGCCCCTTGCAGGTACAGCTACAACTTAGCTTACCACCATCAGTTTATGAATGGGTGAATGTAAGTCTACAGCACTTTGGAGTCTGTATGGCCATTTACCATTTACCTTTGTCCCAGCTCATCAGCCACAGCTGATGATGATATGATGATGATGATTATGGGAGCCACCTGTAGCTCATGAGTGGCAAAAACAAAACAGGAACTGAAATCCTCACAGGCTCCAGTAAAATGATAAATTAGGTAAAAGAACACAACTAAAATGCTGAAGCCATGTGCCTGCCAGCTACCTGTGCCAAATCTTCATACTAATGTTAGCTCAGTAGACAGCATTCAGCTTTGCTTAGAGGTAACATGTAAAGAACCCAAAGCAAATCTTATCTCAGTACACAAGAAATCCACAGGTTCATAACTGTACTGTATGTCTTGTTCATGAATGTCTTCAGTAAGATTTGGCTACATGTGAAAAATTAGTGTTTATATGTAGAGTTAAGACACTGAATATGCATTTGCAATGGCCAGACTAAATATAAACTGGCTAGGTTTGAGGAAGCATCATGTGAAAGTATGTGTAGGTGAGAGTGAATGTATTTCAGTATGGCGTGGGTGTTTCTGTGTTTGAATGTCTTGTATGTTATGTATTGTATTGTATTATATTTTGATGTATTTATTGTTATTATTTGTATGTATGTTGATTATATTGATGTTTTGTAAGGATCCCCTTAAAAATGAGATGGTATATCTCAAGGGGTTATCCTTGCAATAAATAAATAATAAACATAAAAAATTAAGACACACCTTTGTGGGACTCAAGCTGTTTGTATAAGGTACCTCAAAGTGATTCTTGAGTGAAAGTACCATCCAATTACTTTGGTAAAAGTTAAATTCTCCTCTGAGAATATTACTTTAGTAAATGTATCTGTATACTTAAGTATAAAAAGTACATTTCGGATAAAATATATACTTACATTCTAAAAGTAAAAGTACTGAATAAAATTGAGCAGTTAGAGATTCCAAAATATTTTTTAATAATTTACTGGGAGGCGACCTCCTCAAAAAAACATTTTTCTAAAGGCCATGCGACTATAATGTTATATTAAAATGTTAATGTTGAACAAGTAGGGATGTACAGTCTACTTTTTGCAGTTGCATATATAAATACAGTTTATATACAGTATATGTATATCTGCCACGCTGATCTTCATACTCGGCTACACACATACTGTATTTCCTTCTGGAGTGTGATGTGATTTGTGTCATGTGCTGGTAAGATGGATTAGTACTTTTTTGTTGTTTTTGAACAATAGCAAGCCTGAGGGAAAACAAACCAAAATGAAATATGAGTAACAACTACATTTTTAAAATGTAAGGAGTTGAAACAACAGATAATTGCGTGAAAATGTAAGTAGAAGTGAAGCCAGCTGAAAAATAATTACTCCACCAAAATTTCTACTTAAGTAAAATAACAAAGTTTTTGTACTTTGTTACTTTACCTTCAATGTTGTGGTTACAAACTGATTAAGTATATAAAAATGAGGGACATACAGTGCTCCTATAGATATGAAACTGGGAAAGATGAGACAGATTATCACTCAGATTATTAATTTATGATTTTTCCACCACTCCTGTTATTGATCGCCTGACTGTAGGACCTATGAACCCAGATATCAATAACATGTGCGTGTTGTGGAATCCTCCCGATCCATTTCTCCATCTCTACTCTGCAGGAATTTATTCAGCACAATTTGCCTCATAACGTCACATGAGACTTATCCCCTCACCTCTGCTGTTTCTTCACACTCAGTGTCAGAACTCTCAGAAAACGCTCCCCGATTTCCCCACAATTTTTCTGTTCACAAATGCCAGAAATGTTATCAGCTTTGTTTTCTGTATGCAGTTTGGGCATTCTCGCAGTGTGATGGGATGGTGAAGCGCTCCTCTTGCATCAGCTTATAAATCCTCTAGCTCTTCACAGTCACATGCAGGGTTTTGCTTTGATTTGCTGCCTGTGCAGTTTTTCTCTTTTTTTTTTTCTCTGAAAGTTTTAATGCGCCTCCAGATCTTGTCTTGCAGTCCCATTTAACTGCCATTTCTGCATGACATTTCAGACAGTGGAGATTGTAAGCTGGGCACATTTTGATATCTTTTTATAGACACCCTCGGCTTTGAAGGCGCCAATTAGCTTCAATTGCAGATCTCGCTCAGTAGCTTAAAGGCGCACGTGGTTGTTAACACGAGGTTCAAAGAGATTTATCTGCTGTGGAATTGTCATCGTCTGAGAGCACCGAACATTTTCCCAACCTGACACACAAATCTTGAATGAATTATTGCAGTTCTTTTCAAGATTTTTTTTTGTACTCACACTACAAATGCTCAGTTTATGTGTTTAAACCTTAACATTTAAAGAAAGGTTCATCATCAAACTATATAAAAGAAACCCTCAGATATTAAAAAGCATGTGTTGGGATTTTTGCCAACGTAGCTGAATTTCAAAGTGCAGCCTTCTGTTCTGCGATAAAGGACCCATTTAATGCTGAAAAATGTAATAAAATAAAATAAATCTTGTTTTATCCATCCTGTTATTGTGATCAATTTAGGTTTTTATAAACTCACTATCATGCATTTTTTTTTTTTTTGTTGCAGTCAGTTCCTTACATTCCTCTTCAGCCTTTATCTGTGTCAAGCTTAGTTAGGCCTGATTATCCAATACCTTAGCCGTGTATGCAGAGCAGCTAAAGACAAATAGTAATTCAACGTGGAAAGACTCACACACAGAAATGCGGCAGTTAAACAGTTTTATTGATATAAGAAAGTTCTTTGGTGCTCGAGTCCCGGCAGAAGATGTAGGTACAGCAAACTGTGAGCTAGAACTCAGCTTAGGTTTTAGGAATAATGTTTTCCTCACGGGGCTTGGACACTGGTGGTGGTGTGGAGGCCAGAGGGAAGGGGTAGCCAGGCAGAGTCTGAGATGAAGGTGGAGAAGGATGGGTGGAGGTGGGTTGAACGCGWCAGGAGAGCAGACTGATCCTTGGGTGCTGGGCCTTTAGACCTGGATCCCTGTGAGTTGGTTGGTACGGTGAGGCGAGGATCTGACGCTGATAGCTCTGAACCTAACACACAGTTGGGCGTCACTAGAACCCATGAGCAACAAAGGTAATTAACACCTGCTAATTAATGCACATAAAAAGGAAATATGTTACAAATCAGCTCAGCACTGACACACTGACAGATTATTCACAGCAAAAAATAAAAATAAATGAAATACAATTAAATTAAATTAATTAATAAATTTTTGTGGAGAAAAACCTACTGCTGCTTTCTCTTCCGCTTTCTGCTTAGGATAAAAAGGAAACGTTTCTCGGCTGTATGACAAGTCTGTGTTGTAGAAATATGTTCTCATACTATTTTCCGTCAGACTAATCTGGGTAAGTAAATTTTGAATATCTATCTATCTATCTATCTATCTATCTATCTATCTATCTATCTATCTATCTATCTATCTATCTATCTATCTATCTATCTA
>NW_013952783.1:221369-227906 GCF_001266775.1 Austrofundulus limnaeus
TATATATATATATATATATATATGTATATATTTCAAAACTATGGTAAATACTTTAAAACCAGCATTAAATTTGCAAGCAAACAAGACTTTCTGGGGTCTTTTGACAACAATAACTTCCTTAATTTTTTTTACTATATCATACTTTAAAGTGCCTGTGACATGCATATTCTTCACATACAAAAAGTCAAAGAAAACATATTTGTATTTAAGAAAGTTGTAATAATACGTTGAACCTATTTTGTCACATAACTGGCATATTTTCTTTTGAACTTGGCTCAGCCAAAGTGAAACAGGAAGTGACATCAAAGGGGAACTCTTTACCAAAGAAAATTTTCTGGTCTTTGTTTATTAAAACTGTATTATTTGAACTCTGACTCTTCATCTCTCTGATAGTGACTCAAAATAATCTTAAACATCAGATTCTYCTCTACAGTCTGGGTTGTTGGCTGTTGTAGCGATGCTCTGTTCACATGCAGACATTCCCCTGTGACATCACTTCCTGTTACTTCACAGGCAAATATCTCAACTGTTCATCTCAGCGACATGAAATTTCTTTTGCAATATTTTATCAATRTCCTCTTTCTAAAAATGCATTTAATAAGTATTAAAAAAATTTGACATCACAGGCACTTTAAGGTATTTCACTTCTTTATATATATGTGTGATATAATTGCTGCTGTTTACTTAGTATCACCATACTGTTCCTTTAGATAGATACATTATAAGCTATCTTGATTTTCAGCATCATCTGAAGGAAAATAACAAAAGTTAAAAAATGTACAATTTGAATGCTGATGTCAAAAACAYATGACAACAAAAGCTCCTCATCCTGTCAATATCACAAGAAGCAGTAGTTACAACATGGAAAAAATATAGGAATTGAATTTTACTACCCAACTTGGGAAGAATCCACAAGCACAAAATATATACTTTACTTTATCAAGCAGAAGCTTTGGGGGGCCTTCTGAGCACGCCGAGAGTGTATTTTAGATATTCCATAGCTCCAGGCTTTRGAGCACTCTCACTGGGCCCAGGATTTATAGCTTTGCCTTGGCCAGATATTTTCCGTGCAGCTGTTTGAACAAATAAAAYTTATGGATTTAAGGTCAGGAAACTGTGAAGTGAATATGTTGCCAAACATATGTAGCATTTTTATAATTGTTTCTAAAATAATTCTGATCATTGCTATTCCTGTTTAGATTTTAGGTTTTATCATTTGTTTGTTACTAACATGAAGACAAAATGTAGCAGCAGAGCCCAAAAATAGGATCGAGTGGCTTTTGTCACCCAGGAGCAAAACAGATTTTGTGCTTCTGCCTAATACACAAAGCCATCACAAAAAAAAAAAACAAAAAACAAAAACGAAAATAAAATCAATTTGCTTCAGAGGAATGTTAAAAAGATATAACTCATTGATTCTTCTGGTAATCGTCACATGAGATGTGCTGAAGATGTTTTTATGCTCAGTTTTGCTTGATTCATCTGTGACTTGAGGTGTATTATTTTTCTATTTTTCYATTGGCTAGTTTTGATTAGCTATGGTGGCCATCTTGAATGGGCATGATTTTAACATGTGATAAGATGCACATGTTCATACATCCAACRAATTGATCCAGTTTTTCATGAGATTTTTCTATCAGACAATCAGAGTAGTCGCTACGGTTAAAACAAAGGTTTTAGGCAAGAAATTCAGTGCAATGTACAGTATGTGGTCGTCATGTTATGTTTTAAGGTTGACTTTCAGCAACTACCACTCCTCAGTGTCACAGTGTGCACAGATGATGGAACATGTTCTCACATTGAGAAAGTTTTATCGTTTCATCTTTCTGCAAGGTTTGACTTTCTAATTTGCAGACGCAAGAACAAACTAAGACAAAYTGTGACAATGACAAGCAAAATAGTGGGGAAACCTTTAAAGTATGCAATCCACCTCTATACTGACAAGACAAGGAGAAAAGCGAAGAGAATTATCTCAGATATTTTCCTCTTTTTAGTCAGTTTGAACCTCTGAAGTCTGAGAGACGCTTCAGAGTTCCTCTGGCAAAAAGTCTTTTCAAAAAGTATTTTGTCCCAAACGCCATGATCACTCTCAATCAAACTAAGTGATAACATAWATCTGACTGAGATGCTGGGGGTGTTTCTCATTTATTGTATGAATGTGTTTTGTTATGAACTTGGTTATGAACTTGTATAGATTTTTAGTGTTCTTATATTTTAGCATTCTTCGTGTCTGGTGAGCCAGAGGAAAATTTCCACATTCTATTCTATTCTATTCTATTCTATTCTATTCTATTCTATTCTATTCTATTCTACTCTATTCTATTCTATTCTATTGGAGCTCAGTATGTGTAAATTGGCTAAGTTATAGCTTTTTTGTCGCTCAGCTACAGTGGCCTCTATTATTGGAATTGACAATAAAGGTAGATATTTATCCACTGATCACTTTTGGAAAGTCTCTTTTGAATTTGTCCAGTAGTTGATGAACTATTTTGCTAAAAGTACTGATAAATGAACACATGCAGGCATGAACAAAAACATCATTGTCTTTGATGGCACACAATGGCACGTCTCACTTATTACTCTTAAAACAGGAATGTTCTACATGCGCATCACTCATTCTGGTCTTTTAAAAGAATTAATTGTATCCGTGTAACTTCTACAGGTGCTTTGTTGGTCTTTGAAGTAACATATGCTTTATTAAAAGATATATTTTTTCATTTCATTTGTCACTGGAGTTTCTAGAGACTCATAAAGAAAAATCAAATATTCTGACAGGGTGGTTTTATTAGCCACTGTCCACACTATATAAGGAGGGTTGTGTAATAGACAGGGAGGTCCAGTTGGATTTTTATTTTATTTATTTTTTGTATGAGGTCTTTGTTAGACTTGTGGTTTGTTATGTTGCTGTTCCAATGAGGTTGTCTGGTTCTCTCCAGTCTTTCTGTGAACATTGTGCTTGAAAAATTGATTATTTTTCTGACACAGTTCTGTACATTTTTACATATTCTTTTTGCAAAGTGTGACTGATGCAGACCAATAACATATAATAGATACCCCCCCCCCCCCCGAACACACACACACACAGATGCTGTTTTCTCTGACATCTCACCAGGATGGGATTATATTTTTGCACATTTAATTTTGAGACTCGTGTCATGAACAGCGTGGAGAGAAATGTGTTCTGAAAACACAGCCTGTGAACAGGTAATTGTAGAAAGCACTCCCAAGTGTCTCTATAAAGGCCTTTTGATTTTAGCACCAAGCAAACAGAGAAGATTTCTATTAAGAGCTACTGACAAATCAACATCTTGAAGTAATTATAAACATGTTTCCAAGAGAAAGTGCTGTGGGGTGGCTAGACAGTGTGTGCTGATAATTACAGAGTGGATAATGGACAGAGGATAGCAACACATTGGAGAAGGTGCCGAACCCAATGGGCCATGATAATTAACCAAAATCTTAATGACACAGTTGAGCAAAATGATCTCTCCCCCTCAGGCTCATATATGATAAATATTTAATGTTTCTTTATAGTAATGACAGGAGCACGAAATGCCAAACTACTGACTGTCAAACTTTTGTTGCCGTTGTCGTGTAATTAGAGACAACTCTGTTTAGCAATTTCCCAAAGCAGCCTCTGCCAGCATTTAGTGCTTTCATGAAGAAATGCTGACAGGGAAGGGAACTGTGTGTAGTGCAGGGCTGGGCTGCGTATTGAAGAGACCACTCGTAAAACACTACTCAGGTTCCACAGTATTCGAATGTTCATCAATTCAGAACTAAAAGATTTAGAAAGTTGTTAAAAAAACTATCAAAAAGCAACCTTTGCGTCTTGTTATGTATTTTTGAACAAATGTCACCTGCTGTTGAGATAGTTTTTGAATGTAAAAAATGACTTTTACTCAAAATGAAAACATGACTTGTCTAAAGCCAGTTGATGCCACCAGGAATTTGCACTCCTAGTACACCAGGTGCCACCGAGTTTCATTGCACTCAACCATGATGGCTCTCCCAGCAGGTTGTTGGTCTATGTGGAGATGGCATGTTTTGTTTTGGGACTTGGTCCAAGAACCATGGCTTGATCACCAGACAAGGTGATTCTCTGCTCCAAGTGGATAATTGGGAGTCTTGCTCACAAAAGAATAGAATAGAGATAGCCTTTATTGTCCCACAGAGGGGAAATTCAGGTGTCAGCAGCACACTAGTTTCTTCACAAACTATAGATAGTGCACACAAAACAAAAATTAACACTGACCAACCATGATACAACAACTAACAATAAAAAAATATCGAGTCATGGTAGGATAGAGCAGGAGATAGATCAACAAATCAGAACCTTGCTTGCAGTATTGAAGGCAGTGCTAAAAAAACAAAGAATTCAATGTTCTTTGTTTATTGAAACAATATCATTTGAACTCTTCTTTATATCTCTCTGATACTGACTCAAAATAATCTAAAGGAACACCAGATTATTCTCTCCTGTCTGTGTTGTTTGCCATTGTACTGTGAACGGTGCTTCACTTGTAGCGTGGCTGGGCTCAGCCTTAAAGGTAAGATGAAGAGCTTTGTCATCCATGAGGAGTTTGGAGTAAAGATGATGCTCCTCCTCATACAAAACCTTTTACTGACATGTTTTTGGCACCTTAGGACGTCTCCAGGGTCCCTCTCTTTGGAGGTTTTCCAGGCAAGTCCCATTGGAAAGAGACCCAAGGGCAAACCCAGAACATACAGGATGATTTATGTATCCTCTTTGACCTGGAAACACTTTGAAATCCCTCAGGAGGAGCTGGAGAATGTCTCTGAGATGAGGGATGTCTGGATTTCCCTCTCAGACCTGTTGCCTTTGCGATCTGACCACAGACAGGCCACAGCAAATGGATGGATGCAGAACAAATAACATACCTTTTCTTGCCTTTTTCATACACTTGCCACCGGACAGAAAACATAAAATAAAAAGAAAATGACTAAGCAACTTACAGAATTGACAAAATGAACCAGAGTGGTCTTACACAAACCATTAGTCAAGTTATGTTGACCACCTTGCCTCTACAAAGTTGAGAAATCCCAGCTCGTTTTCCATCCTGGCTGCCTTCACCCACACGGACACCAGAGGGAATGGTGATCAATACTCTGTACTTGACTATCATTATCAAGACGTATATCCYCTTCAGTTCAGGGCCCATTAAATCAGAGGACCACATTTTTCCCACCCAGTGTCTCACCAAGACTGTTGAGTCACATTAAGGTCTGATTTAAGCATTTTTAATGACAGGGCACACTTAATTAGCCGATGGAGCAAAAACTGCAGACACTTGTTAGAAAAGGATGACCATTGTAGGGTTCAAGTTGATGTTTGCTTCGGGCTCTTTTCAATCTGTCATCAGTATCAAGCCACTCTCACATTACAGAAACAGCTTCCTCTGATGGCTGCGGCGTAGCTCAAATGCCGAGAAATGCCAGGGGCAATAATGAATTCCTGCTGAAATGCTTACTTCCCTTGCATCAATTCAGGTACCAGATGTGCGAGGCTGTTGGTCTGCAGCACACTTTTCCTGAAGCATCAATTGTGAAGGATGTCTGCTGAGTGCTTCCCCTCTTGTTTTGGTCACAATCCATTGGTTCAAGCCGAAGAAGCTGTCTGTGTCATTAGGAAAAAAAAAAAGAAAAAAAAGAAGAGAACAATGGTTAGTTTAATGGAGTTGACTTATACTAACAAGTTGTTGCGGCAAGAGTACCCTGAAGTGACTTTGAGATGTATCACCACCGTGGTAGCATGTGCTCATTAGCTCCTTGCAGTGTTATTGCAGTTAGGCTCATAAGAAACTTGCATATTATCCATACACGGCTGTAAAATAGAGAACACTGATAAATTGCATAATAACCAGATTAACAATGTGTCACTCTAAGCCTCTGGCAAACAGCAAGGGAATTGGGAAGATTTTGCCCTCCCTGTGAGATGAGAAAGATATAAATAGAAACTTAGAAGCCCAATTTGTCAAGTTACACGAGCAGAGATGTCCCCTTTTGGCCTCATCCTGAATGTGTCTGGGTCCTTTGAAGCGTATTTCATGGAGTCTTTAAAAAATGGTAATATTTAGTGAAAGGACTGGCAAGTATCTAGTTAAAGGCCATTTTCTCTTCATAACTCTATTTTTGGTGGTCTTTTATCAATTAATTACACTTACACAGTTTACAATAAACCTGAGTTGGCAGGTAAGTGCCCAGGTTGCGTCAAGGAAGGGCATCCGGTGTAAAACAACTGACGAAATCTCTCGTGCGAATGTGCTCGCTGTGATGATCCTTGCAAAAGGGAGCAGTCAAAAAAAAAAAAAAAAAGAAACAAGTTACACAGTTTATGAGATGAAAGGAAAGCATAATTTGATTACAGGTTCTCTTCAGATAGGTCATTTATATTTAAATTTAGTGATTTGGATATAGAACTGAGAAATGGATTGTGTGGCCAAGGCTTAATATGCTTTAATAATTTAGGTGCGTTCTTTGCAAAGTTTTATCTGAAACAAATGGCTTGTAATAATA
>NW_013952783.1:227916-230349 GCF_001266775.1 Austrofundulus limnaeus
TAATAATAATAATAATAATAATAAAGAGAAAAACAAAAACAATAGTGTGAATGCCTAATGGCATTCACACAATAAAACACTATCTTGATTTACACTGAAAAATGTATGTGGATAAAAGGCACATTTCATAATTCATTACACTTTGTAGAGTGCATGTGTCATGGATATCCTTCAAATAGAAAACATAAAAGAAAACAACTTTATTTTTACTTGGCGTCATTTTATCCATTTTGTCACAGAACTGGCATACTTTCTTTAGAATTTGGCTCAGTCAAAGTGAAACAGGAAGTGAAACAGGAAGTGACGTTAAAGGGGAACTCTTTAAGAAAGGGAACTCTGTGTTCTTTGTTTATGGAAGCAATGCCATTTACACTTCGACTCTTCTCATCTCTCTCTGATAGTGTTTCAAAATGATCTAAAGAAACATCATATTCTTCTCTCCTGACTGTGTTGTTAGTCATTGTGACAACAGTCTGTTTACATGCWGACATTCCCCTTTGTCATCACTACCTGTTACTATAAATGCATTTATGTGAACGCCTGTTTATCTTAGAGGTGTAACATTTTAATTTATTTTGCAATAGTCAGTGTAATCAGTGTTATCTTTCTGAAAATGCATAAAATTTATTATAAAAAATGATGTCACAAGGACTTTAATATCTTTAAAAAGGCAAAACAGTACATGCAAGCAGTGCCATTTTAAATTTAGATAGCAAGAAAGTCCTGGGTTTGGACCTGGAGTCATTCTTGGTGGAGTTTGCATGTTTTCTTATGCTTGTGTGGTTTTTCTTCTTGTAGTCTAGTTCTTTCCCACAGACCAAAAAAAACAAAAAAACAAAAGTGCGTTAGATAACCTTCCGACCCAGGCCTTCCTTGCAAAAGAGATCTGTAATCAATAGGATTTGCCTGGTTAAATTAAGGTAAATATTTCTTTTTTATCAACTAAGTGAAATCAAACATTTGTTGTCGTTTTTGACATGACAGCGTCAGCAGAGACATAAATCTTTGTTTTTGGCAAATTACAGATCATCCTTTCATGAATCAGTGATTCTGAATATCACTTTTATTTTATGCATTTCAGTATTCTGCATAAATAAAGTAATAACTATTGTGTCACACAAAAAGTGTCACATCTGATCGTGGAGATGTTTATTGATCCATAATGCAAATCAGGGATACCAGATGAAATGTATCTAAACCCTGAAAACAGTGACATGACAACCAAGAATAAACAAGGTATTAACTGATGTAAGGAAATGACAGAGCAGCTAGAAGAAAACAACAAGGATCTGGCAAATAAAGGAAACCTGAATGCATATATACAGTAAGTATATACTGAGAAAAACTAATGCTGCATTGAACAATAGCTGAGGGGAAATACTGTAGAAGCAGGTGTGACAGGACAAGGAAAGAAAGGAACAGAACCTACTAATTAAAACTGAAAAATGTAAACAGTCCCTGAAACTTAGTCAAAAACTAAATCAATAGAGAGTAATAAAATGCACCCAAAACAGTCATATTAATTAAAAGAAATACGTATTAACTTAAGGCAAAGTTCCAAGAATGATGAAAAACAGTTTGAAAACTCTAAGTTTATTTGAGCTAAAGCTGGTATTTTTGAAACTTACAGAACACTTTGTGTCTTTGTTTAAGAGAAAAACAGCAAAAGTTGCATTTCTTCTGCTATATTCCTCACCTCAGTTCTGTCTTCTAATGTACAAGTCAGCTGCCACAGAAGCTGGCAAATCAAACATAAAGGCTAACCAATTACCACTGGTGGAATGCTCAACKTATTTTTCTGTCATCGTATATCACAAACTCAACGCCTGTGTTAAGACAACACTTTCTTAGTTTCACTGGCAGAAATTCTTCAATGGACGTGTGGCTGAGATTAAGACTCTTATTTTAGTCTGATCCTTACTTCCTGATGTCAAGAATTGACAGTTMACTACTGGCCCAAATTTGGGTCAACTGAACATCACACATCACTTTTCATAACATAGAGGGGCTTACAGGCCTCTCAAAAAAAGGACACTGGACAAAAATTGGAATATCAACATTTCTTTGGGCACACAATCTGTTCCACTTGACAAGCTTCACCCGGTTAGTAGTTTATCCAGGCTCTGGCTTGAGAACAGGTCCAGCAAT
Organism: Austrofundulus limnaeus; assembly: GCF_001266775.1. NCBI lineage: Eukaryota > Metazoa > Chordata > Actinopteri > Cyprinodontiformes > Rivulidae > Austrofundulus > Austrofundulus limnaeus. The sequence goes on from NW_013952783.1 coordinate 230,065, forward strand.
TCATTTTAAAATAACCTTGGCTTTTAGGTCTTCAAACAGCTGGTGAAACCTGCAATTATCTACAGCTAAATCAGTCTTCCCTCTGAAAGTCACAACAGATGTTGAGTCTCTTCCCTCTGAGTTGGAGGGTAAAGTTGACAAGCTCTTGTTAATTTTGGCTGATTAGTTGGCTGCTGAAAGGCATTTAAAGTTCTCTCTCTCTCTCTCTCTCTCTCTCTCTGTGTGTGTGTGTGTGTGTGTGTGTGTGTGTGTGTGTGTGTGTGTGTGTGTGTGTGTGTGTGTGTG
>NW_013952783.1:230779-232956 GCF_001266775.1 Austrofundulus limnaeus
GTGTGTGTGTGTGTGTGTGTGTGTGTGTGTGTGTGTGTGTGTGTGTGTGTGTGTTTTAATCAAACTGGCACGCTGACCTGGAAATTTATTTTACTTGTCTTCAGTTCTCTTATCGTGTAAGGAAGCTGGATTCGTGAGATCACAATCACCAGACAATCTATCTTGCCAGGCTCCAAGATTTCTGTTTGGACAAAACACGCTGGTTCAATGAGCCAATCAGTATCTTCATCTGGCAGATGGATTATAGGTATGACATCTTAGAAAAGACCTTTTTTATTATTGTCAACCATTAAAAAAACAAACAAAAAAAAAAACAAAAAACAAAAACAAAACAAAAAAACTAAGAACCTTTGTTACCAGTACTCACTCCTGTTGACTAACTAGCTCAGCTTTGTTGATCTGACTGGTCAAATTTTACTCATGACTGAGTGCAACAAAGAGCTGGACCACATAATCGATGAATGGCACAAAGCAGTTTTCAGAAAGTTAGGGGAAAGGTAGAGCGTTCCCCACTTTTATGATAGTCTCTTTCTGTTTTTCCTGATAATAAAGTTGTCCCAGTCAGTTGTGGATTTAGACCCAGCGTTCAGACGGACATGAAGAGTTCCAGAAATATCCATCCATCCATCCATCCATCCAGAAATAAACGTATGTATTTTAAAGTGGATATATCATGCTTTCAAACCCTTTCTCCCCCCCCCACTCTACATTTAAATTATTCAGTTGGGGGTCTATATAAAATGTCATGGCAATGCTTTATACTGAATTCCTCCATATTTTTTTACTTTACCCACACCTCTTTCACCTCTTTTCTGAGGCGTGCCTCAAAGCAGCTCATTTTAATTCTGTCTCTTTAAATCCCCTTTAAAACAAAAATATGTCGGGGCAGCAAACAGACGAACCTCAAGAAAAGCGAGGATCACAAGGAGACAAAACAAATTGTATCATAAAAGCCAATAACACTGATGTGACAAAGGACAGAGAACAGACTGAGACTAACGAGGGAAGTGGCTACAGCTGTGACAGAGGGGCAGGTGAAGATGGGCGTGGCAGGCTGACTGGAAATTAGTAAGAAAACGAGAGAAAACTAACATTTACATTGCTTTCTTACTGAGTTTAGGAATAGTGACAACATTTATTTTTATATTTACATGTGGTTGCTTTGTGATGCACCCACAGGAGCCTGGTTGTCTTTTTACATTTGGTCATATAGTGGTACTGATCATGACTCGGTTCTCTTGTCACTTGACATGCCCCCCCCCCCCCTCCACATTCTCCATGGGCAACAAATGAAAAATGTGTGTTCCGGTGACGTTGCAAACAATCCAAGCCATGAATTTAGAACAGGATACTGGCTGGAGGGGGGCTGTTTGGAAAGTAATTACATCAAAGGCTGTTGTGGGAATATTTGCAACACACACACACACACACACACACACACACACACACAAAAATGCTGCTGATGATAAGCAAGGACCCACAAGGCACTAGTTAAGAGCGCCTGCCTTATGGCATTCTGACTCGTTCTCATGCAAGATAATTCCCTTCAGATTTATGAACCTATCAATCCTTAGGAGCCATATACCGAGTGTGTGCATGATTTGCTTGTAGGAGTTAAACAGAACACCAATAACCAGAAAGTAGGCAAATTATGGCATAAAGCAGCCTTGTTTATTGCTACATGTGGATTGATGCAATGCAGACACTGAATCCAAAAAATAAAGTAAGTCTGATAAACTACAAATCTCTTACATCATATTAAGCACAGTTTCTGATCTTCCTGCTTTTATTTTCATGTCTTATGATTAAAAGTAAAATTCCACTCTGTTGCATTTGAACATGATTACTCATTTGATTTCATTCACTCATTCAAGTCTGGACACAGCTGATGAAAATTTTGTTTTTGATTCCGAAATTTGTGTGAACTTGTCGCAAAGTAAACTTCTTGTAAAGTGTGACGTTATTGTAATTTTTAATCTGTGGTGCCCATTCTGAAAGAGATTGACTCCTAAATGAAATCAGTTGTTGCAAATTCAAATAGGTCGTATTCAGACCTGATAATTTGCTCCGCTTTAAACAAACCAGAGTTCGTTTCCAGCGTTGGTCCGGACCTTTTCTGCAGGTGTGAATACACTCATGAGAACTCTGGTGCGGATCAAACAACCAGACCGAGACCC
>NW_013952783.1:233393-235015 GCF_001266775.1 Austrofundulus limnaeus
ATGGCTTTGTTTACAAGTTATAGTTCATTTGCAAAAAAGCACAATGTGAATGCAAACCGCACCAAACGAAAAAAAAAATAAAGCCCATTTTTGGTCCAAACAATTGGACCAAACAATTGGACCAATCAATTGGACCAAAGGACTTTCCTGGTCTGAATACATCCTAAGAGTCTCATAAAATCTGTCTACTGGCTCATGAGATATTTTGCTAACACTCCAGACAAACCATCACACACACATGCGCACACATATCACTGTGGCTTTTGGAATATTAGTTCATTTTTAGCAGCAACAACAACAACCATAACAGACGTTTTATTGGGTCACCACATTAACGTATTGCTCTCAGTTCCTCATTGTGCTGACAGAATACTTTACATCCTCCACTTTCTTTTCTTTTTGCTATAGGGGCACTTTTCAGACTAGGGGTATCATCAACCAGATATGTTGCTCTTTTGTCATTAACCTTTTTTTTTACCCAATTAGGGGAAATCCAAAGTATCTTTCTTTCTATGCTCTGTACCTGTCCTGACTCTGCGCCTGTTTAGTCTTAATTTTGTTGAGTGAGGTTGTGTGTGTTCCTGTTTCTTCATGTGTCAGTGCACAAGCTGCCTCTGCAGTATGCAGCTACTCCCTCCAAGCATATAGAGCCTGTCAGAGAGTGCTGACCTACATAGTCACTGTTGAATCATGAATGCCGAGGAGGATTTTGACAGTCTCGCATAGTTTTGGTTGGCAACAAATAGTTTCTCATTCTGGTTGGCCAACAGTCTKTGTAGAAGGTATTGAAGTCTGTTAGGGTTACATACATTTTATATAGAGTCACTGTAACACACCATCAWGGCTCTGTACACACAGTACATAACATTCTCAGACTAGATAACCCGCGGCTGTGTGGTCAGTGCAAATGTTTACAGTAGTTAAAACATGTAATTATTCATTTAGGATGAAGTACATAAAGTAGGTTTAAGTTCACAGCAAAACAACATGAAAGCTGTAAAAAATGTATGAATATCGCAACAGATTGCAATCCCACTGCACCGCTGTGGGCCTCAATAACAGCCAATCTAATTTTCTCCTTAGAGACGGCAGTTGTTATGTGGGAAGGACTAAGTCCAAAAGCACATGTGCTTCAGCAGCAACAATCCAAATGAGCAGCAGCACAATTGCGTTACTGACAAAAATGTTGCTTTTTTTTCTAGTTGTCATCTTTATGCTTTAGGCAATTCTGAAATCTCTTCATGCTTTCACAGTTCATGCACACAACACAACATTTACGGGCTTGAGTTACATTAAAATACATTGAAATCTATTGCAAATGTATACTTGTGACTGTTTGAGGTTTTTATTGTAGTGTTAGATAAACCATTCCAACAACATCATTTATTATATTGATTATCCAAAGACAATGCTGCCTGGAAAAAAAAGAAAGCTCTGAGATTGTTTGGGACTACGACCTATTGATCCCTTCATAACATGAGAGACAAACAATGGGCCTCATGCAAGAACCGTTCGTACTCACTGATTTGTTCTTAAGTTGTGCGTACGAGTGATTTAGGAGAATTTGTGGCATTCACCAATGTTTTCGTATTCTAAGTTTTTTTTCAGATACGAACAAAATT
>NW_013952783.1:236145-237666 GCF_001266775.1 Austrofundulus limnaeus
ATCTGACGTGACATGTTCGTACGAACCCTTTGTACGAACAAAAGTAAGAGAAATTTAGGATAAGAATACGAACATGTTCTTGCATCAGGCCCATTATTTCCAAGTATTAACTGCACAGAATTATCTGATGAACAAAGAAGCACACTTGGATTTAGTCATTTAGAATTTACATTTTGTAACTTGAAACCCTTTTTTATGAGTTCAGATTAAGAAATATGCTCTATCTGCTGAACTGAAGGGTGCAGATGAGTTGCATGTTAATTCCCGCTTTAGTCAAGTGAAATGAACAACCCTTGCTTGTCATTCAAGAATATGCACTGTGGTGGCACGATTTACCAAGAATGCAGAAACACGTTGGAAAAAATGCACAGAAAGTCTACGTGTATGGTCGTCAAATGATTTAATTTGAGCAACAACAGAGCAGAAGTCAATCAGAGAAGTCTGTCAAGTTGTGGCTTGCTCGTCAGCGCAGAGCAGCCGATAATATAACATCCTGTGACATGCTTACAACCAATCACAGTTCGCCAACTGTGAACCATCTAACCAATGACAGGGCTGTCAGCCCGGAAACACCTTATCAAAATAAAAGAGGTCATGCATTGCTGGAGTCTTGAAGTCTGGGCCGATAGATTAAAACAGCCGAAACTAGTTATCATGAGATATGATTACTGGACAGTGCCAAGGTAGAACAGATATACATAATTATTCCATAACATGCACAATAAAATAATCTGGTACATTTCAGGATGGGACATGACTGTGAGTTTGTATTCAGACCCGCTTTTACAAGAGTTTCTAAACAGTGTGTAAGAAAACAAGCTAAAGTTGGAATGAAGGACATCCCATCAGACATTTCTTTCTTTACCTGCATAAATGGCTTCATTTTTATCAATTAGTTTTTTTCTTCATAGTCATTGCTGCAATAAAAACCTCTCATGAAAAAAGAGCTTTACAGCAAGCTGGTGATGAGACATCAGAGCTCGTTCAACAAAGCAGATCCCAGACAGGTGGGGTGCAGACATAAATTGTTAAAAAGCCACTGTGGAAATGGAGCATTTATAAGTCTGAACACACCACACTGCTCCACAGATTAACTATCTGTTCATCTATCTACACRTTTACTCATTTATACAACTGACCTTTATAAGAAGTCTTAAATAAACTGAATATCTACATCAAAACAGTTTGATAAGCTTGTTTGAAGTTTTTATCATGATTAAAAGAATAAACGWGGGATGTCAATATTCTCATTACTGTAGTTTAATTTACTTTTGTCTGTGTTTGAAACCTGGACATTAAAAAAAATAAAATAAATGAACGAACGAACGAACGAATAAATCAAGGGAAGATGTGTGTGCAGAGGGGACAAGTTTCATTTTATTAAAAAAGTTTTCTTATTGCAAACTAATTATAGAAATAGACTGAATAAACCTAAAACATTTTTTTGGTTTATTATTATTTCTTTTTTTGTAGTTTTGGACATAATTTGAACGAACGAACGAACGAATAAATCAAGGGAAG
>NW_013952783.1:237852-256722 GCF_001266775.1 Austrofundulus limnaeus
GTGTGTGTGTGTGTGTGTGTGTGTGTGTGTGTGTGTGTGTGTGTGTGGCAGGGTAATAAGTGCATAAACATGAGAGTAGAGCTGGGATCAGTCTACAGAGGCAGATGTTTTCTCAGGGGGTGAATGGTGCATTCAGCAGTGTTTGGGAAAGGATGCATGCTGTGCTCACTGTAATTGGTGCATGTGCTAAAACCAATCCATGCTGAGGTTCCTCATGCACTTTGTTATCCTACATTCCCATTTTCTTCCCAGTGGATTGGAATCCAGGTCATTCCACTGCAGACACTGAAACTTGCCTATTGGCTGCAAGGAAAAACTGCCAAAATCTCCCAAAATATGTGAATCTTTTCAACTTATCCTCATTTGCATTTCCATTGATTGCAAAGTTGTTTGGTTCTTGATAATTTAGTGTACTAATTTTTTCAAGAACATATTCGAAATGAGAGATCACAGTTTGTATTTTACATCAGACTGAACACATAGATGAGGACAAATTGTAAGGACGTCAATGCATTAAGTTTGGTGTTGACTCCTTTCAAAGAGTTGTCCTTCATATTCTTTGCCACAGTTAAAAAAATCATTAACAATACATCTGCCTAATTTGTAGATAATCAGATAAATGTGGTCTGATAGTAGCAGAGAGTCACMAACAATACATAAACTGAATGATAATAGATACACACACACAAAATATTGGTTTTAAATTTTGACATAACATGTTGGAGTCTACTCTGTAAAATATCAAGGTGGTGGATGATGGCAATTCCTTCAAGAAATACACATTTTTTCTATTATTTGATGTCAATGGGCAACATCAACAGTTTAGATGACATCCTAAATAACACTAAGCTGTAAAACTACACATTTGTTAGAACTATTTTTTATATTATTTTAAATGTTTATTTGAATAATGAGACTTGTAATGCAAAGTGAGCCCCAGCTTAGCTACTTGTTTCGAATGCACATATTGTCCCTTTTAGTTAGATGCCTCTTTATGTTCTCATAATCAATCTTAAATGCATAAAAATGTTTACTTGACTTTATCTAAAAAAAAAAAAAACACATTTATGATATAGTTTTCAAAAAGCCATATGCAGTTATTCATCTGTTTTTGACATATCTATTATTGCATTTTACAAATTGAAACAAGATAATGCCTAAAGGATGGAGCCTTCCAGTCTCTGAATAAAACAATGTAAACATCTGAGAATAAAATTCAATAAGTTCTTGTACATTTAGAGCTGATCTGAGCTCAGTTGATTATTGCTGAAAGGCTGAATACTGCTAGCTCCATTTGTAAATTTTAGAGTTGGGATTGTTTGTTCGTATACCACCACCTACACAAAAGGTCACAAAAAATAAATTGGGATAACAATTGTATAACTACACTAAAATCAGCTGCAAAACTATAGTTCAGAAAGCAGCATTTTTATATTAGGACTTTTGGTGTGTAATAATATTTTACTTTGATCAAGGTATGCTATCAGTATTTTATTTAGACCTCTGCAAATATTAACTTGCAAAAAAAGGGAGCGTAATAGGTTACCTTTAAATTTGCTCAATAGAAAAAAAAAATAGTGGTGACTGTGGTGTCTATATGTTTTAGTCCAGTAACAGAACATTGAACTTAGCAATTGTCTTGACAGTTCTGTTTGGAGCATCATGTTTCTGTTTATAATACTTGCAAACAATGCATATTACCCCCTCCCCCCACATACACACACATACACGTCCTATAAGATGTCAATAATGAGAATGAGCACTGCCGTAGATAAAAGCTTGCTTTATGAAGGCATAAATGAACATGGATATGGGCAACGCAGTGATAACGTGATAAAGATAGACACTTTGAAAAAGAGTGGGGCCATACTGTGAATATAAATGAAGCAAGCATAAAAGCAATATGAGCAGTGAAGCCGTTTTTGTAGCCTATGCGAATGTGAGTAGCAATGGGATCTTAAAAAACGATCTTGTAAAAAATGCTGCCTGAATGTACCACCCAAAATGACCAATTATTGAGGATGAAACATTCTTCTTAAAAAAACAAAACAGGTGAAACAATCAATTTCAGTTATATACTTGGGGTGGTGGGGAGAAGCAGTGGCTATATCCTCGTAACAATTTGCCTAAGCCAATAAAAAATCTTTTATGATGTCTTCTGATATTCCACTGGAGCGTCATAACATAATGCCCATAATACACTGCCTGTAATCCCTGAGTTTGTCATTCAGGCTCTGGCAGCTGCCTGGTCAYAATGCTCCCCCTGTGCTTGTCAGATTACAGGCAGCCCAGACCCTGAACCTAGGAAGCAATATTTCTACATTTAATCTGTGTTTAAAGGAATAATTCAAACCTTTTGCTCCATGCAAAGGTTCAGAACAAAAGTCGTACCACTTGTAGCTAGCCCTTTGAATGACCTCAGTTGGGAGAAACAGTATATTAGTTTGACAAGCTGATGGCTAATGAGCCAGGCCAAGTCTAAAGTGAATTGTCCCCATTTAAAAACAGCTGTAGCTCTTTATTTTGGTATCATGTTTAGATCACAGTTGGGGGTACTGAGGGTGCTACAGTACTCCCTGGGAGATGCCAGAGGAAATGCATGTTCACACACAGGTTTTGCCAYTCACCTGAAGCTGTATGTTATTGAAAGAAATAGAGAGTAACCATGTAATACAGAACTGATGTAGAAGGGAAGGTTTAATAAATAGTTTGTATGAATTGTTATACAGTATTTGAACTTATCATGACCATACACCCATGCTCCAACTGGTCCACCATCAGCCACCAGGCCCCTGGTGAGTTGGAYGTCAGAGACTGTAACAGCTATTCCACTTAAAAAATAAAAAAATAAAAAATAAAATTTGGCTTAAAGGACATCAGTCGTGTATTCATTCATAAAATATGTCTATTTTAACTGTGAACCATGCAGTGTGTGATGTTTGCATGTTCTGTTAAGTTTTAATCCATTGTTGTATTTGTTTTGTGCACTTGTTCTATAAACTGTTGTGCTTTTTATCTGCTCAGGACAACAGATGAAATTTAGCCGTGTTTAGCTAATTTGGGCATTTATATTGATGCAATATTGATTAATGTGCTTTGTCCCTATGAATAAATAAATGAAATGAAAATGCCTAGTTATTAGATTATCAGTTTGGTCAAAAATACATTTTTTATTTCTCTAAACTGAAGCTTTCTACAAAAGATACAATATTATTTGTTCACATTTTCCAGAAAACAATGGTTCAAAAGAAGTGAACTACCTCTATCAAAGAATACATACCGAACAGTAGGTTGAGTGGGAAATTAAAAAAAAGAAATGTCTGGAAAAGAAAAAAACAAAACAAAAAATCCTCTTCAACTTTTAGTTGGCAAATCTGTGGTTAAAATAATAATAAAAAACAACAACAAACTAAAAACATTTGGTTCACCCTTTACTGAAAACATTAACAGTTTGCTGTGATTCTGTTGTGTCACACTTCAGCTGCAGCGACTGTAAGTGGCTATTGTGTCAAATAAATATTTTAGGCTTGAWCATGATAAGGCCCTCTTCCTCTGTGCTGCCTCACAAAGGCAGCTCTTTGATAWCAGATTCCTTTTCGCTCAGAGATGTCATGATCTGCCTCTGTCCCACACCACCATCTAGATGCACACTTTCACATGCTGTGACCAGCTGTCATGTGGTTCAATAATAACACGTCTGATGCGTGCAATATTTAGCACAATGGGCCTCATGCAAGAACTGTTCGTACGCACAGATTTGTTCTTAAATTGTGCGTACGAGTGATTTAGGACAATTTGTGGCATTCACCAATGTTTTCGTATTCTAAGATTTTTTTCAGATACGAACAAAATTTACGAGTGGTCCAGACCTGTCGTATATTTTACGAACAGCCAGTCTGCTGTTATCCAGACGGGTTTTCCTCCCTAATAACTTTATATTTCGTTAGTTTGAAGATATTTTGAGTTGAAAATAAATCACACTCCATAATTATGTTGACAATAGGCTATTCTGCTTGAATTAGAGTTATAATTTTAAATGCGCACTGGAGGGGGGGGGGGTTTACGGTGCGCTGCGCTGTGGCTTCTGAATAAATGAAAATGATTTAACACAGTTGTTTATACTTTTAGCAGCTCTTTTTATCCCACAGCTGAGCTGCTAAAAATGAGAGATTTTCTTGTCTGGATCTCTGACAGACGGACTTCAATCTCTGAACTCGTAAAGTTTTTCTTTTAAGTTTTCGCTGTCATTTTCATGAATGGACACTTCCTGATATCTGAGGCAGAAATCATAGCCTTATATGGTGTTTTTGGGGTGGTAATTATGCTAATCTCCTCTCGCGTGCACGAGCAGCTGGATACGAACAGGTGGAATTTACGCAGCTCATTTACGCACTTTTCCTGAAGATAGAAGAGTTTGTTGAATCTGACGTGACATGTTCGTACGAACCCTTTGTACGAACAAAAGTAAGAGAAATTTAGGATAAAAATACGAACATGTTCTTGCATGAGGCCCAATGTTCTGAAATGGGCTTCTATAGGCACAACTGTTGCAAATGGCTTTTATGGTAAACTCAAGAAATCTTTAGCAGATGTTGCTTCACACAAATGAGTGTATTCTCTTCACTGGTTTAAAAGAGCTGTGGTCCATTAGGAAAAGTGTTGCATTTTGTGTATGTGAACATGACAATTAACTAAGTGAGAGAGATACAGCAAACAAGAAGAAGACGGTTTTAATAGAGCAAATAAGAAACAGAAGATACCTCACTATGCTGAGAACTTGGAAAATGAACAGTTCAATGACTGTATTTAGTTTGTTTTAATTACATTTGTTGCTCTCTGATGTCTCCGTGACAATAACATCTACTTGTTTTGTGAATTGTTTTACTTGCYAGCAGAGATGTTGCAAAAGGTTAAAATTTGTAACTCCGCAGTATTGCTTGAACAATAATAAGAAATGCCAAGTAACCACAACTTCAGTGTTTATATATTTCCCCCACAATTTAATGTGCATGTAGTAAAAGTTAATTAAATGATAATTAAAATGATAGTATTAAGCCTCAGAACTGGACATGCAGCACAGATTGCATACTGTACACTAATTATATTGTGCATAAAATCTCCCTTGCCTCATTCCCACTGGCAGAGATGAACAGTCGATAGCCTCATTGCTCTCCTTGGGGCTTCAGTCTGAGGCTTTCTGAGAAGCACAGGTGCAAACATCTACCTGAGCTTCTTCCTGTTTCTCCTGTCTCCTCAACAAACTTCTGCCTTTAATTAAACAGGTTAAATGTAACTTTTGCTTTAAAAGTGATTGTTCCAGTCCAAACATCAGGCATGTCACAACTATATCAGCTATTTGTGTAATTTATTTTAGATTAGTGAGCCACAGACCTTTTAGCTTTTGACCCTTTAAAACAAAAGGCACAGGGTTGAACATGCAAATATTGCTTAAATGTCATTTTGTTAAAGCCTTGTCAACTACGAAACTCTTAGGATTTATTTATGATTTTTTTGTAGCAATTAAGACTTACAACAATGTGATGGGCATCCATTTTAACATTATTTCTGTTTTTTAAGACATGATGCAAAGTGAATAGGGTGTAAATCACGAGTTTTATCACAATGATATTGCATTGATTTTGTTTGGATGCCAAAATTATGTTTCTCTATCACAAATTATGGCATGATACAATTCAGTTCACAAGTCTGCGATTGATATGTGATGTGATATTTATACGCATCTAACAATGGATTGGGTTAGATGGGCATATACACTCACTGGCCACTATATCAGGTACACCTGTCCAACTGCTCATTAACATAAATGTCGAACCAGCCAATCACATGGCAACTTTTAAACATGTAGACATGGCCAAGACTATTTGCTGCAGTTCAAACTAAACATCAGTATGGGGAAGAAAGGTGATTTAAGTGACTTTGAAACATGGCATGGCTGTTGGTGCCAAAGAGTCTGGTCTGAGTATTTCAGAAACTGCTGATCTACTGGGATTTTCACACACAATCTCTAGGGTTTACAGAGAATGGTCTGAAAAAGAGAAAATATTCAGTGAGTGGCTGTTCTGTGGACGCAAATGCCTTGTTGATGTCAGAGGCCAGAGGAGAATGGCTAGACTGGTTCAAGCTGATAGAACGGCAACAGTAACTCAAGTAACCAATCAAGGTATGCAGAAGAGCATCTCTGAAGAAGCACCTTGAAGCTGTCAGTCTCAGAACTGCTCCAGGAGATCTTGGGTTCTCGAGGAGGCTCAGGGAAGCTCTGGTAGATGAACCAGGAGGTGGTGGAGGAAGCCTTGGCAGGAGATCATATTAAAGTTCCACAGGGGGGAAAAAAGCTTCTCAGAAATTAGCACAGAAAACAAACTGTGGGGCATGAGATACCATTGCAGGCAAACGCTCAGGCACTGGAGAACTGACAGCCAACTCCTTTTATCCCCTGGATGATTGCAGGAGAGGATCCGCAGGTGTGAGTGATAATCAGTGGTTCCGCCCTCCAGTGACAGCAGCTCCAGACTATCTGCACAAACAAACCGAACACAACAAAACACAACCCAAAACCAGGTTTCTAACATGATGGGCTACAGCAGCAGAAGACCACACCGGGTGCCACTACTGTCAGCTAAAAACGGGAAACTGAGGCCACAGGGCTCACCAAAATTGGAAAATAGAAGATTGGAAAAACATTGCCTGGTCTGATGAGTCTCGATTTCTGCTGCGACATTCGGATGGTAGGGTCAGAATTTGGTGTCAACAACATGAAATCATGGATCCATCCTGCCTTGTATCAATGGTTCAGGCTGGTGGTGGTGTATTTTGGTTTGGGGGATATTTTCCTGGCACACTTTGGGCCCATTAGTACCAACTGAGCATTGTGTCAACACAACAGCCTACCTGAGTATTGTTGCTAATCATGTCCATCCCTTTACGACCACAGTGTCCCCATCTTCTGATGGCTACTTTCAGCAGGATAATGCGCCATGTCATAAAGGGCGAATCATCTCAGACTAGTTTCTTGAACACAATAATAAGTTCACAGTACTCAATTGGCCTCCACAGTCACCAGATCTCAATCCAATAGAGCACCTTTGGGATGTGGTAGAACAGGAATTCTCATCATGGATGTGCTGCCAACAAATCTGCAGCAACTGAGTGATGCCATCATGTCAATATGGAGCAGAGTCTCTGAGGAATGTTTCCTGTACCTTGTTGAATCTATGCCACAAAGGATTAAGGTAGTTCTGAAGCAAAAGGGGGTCCAACCTGGTACTAGGTGTACCTTTATAAGGTACTAGGTGTACTTAATAAAGTGGCTGGTGTGTAAAAAGTCCACATTAGGAATGTGAGACGATACACATTTTAGTTTTACATTGAAATAATTGAATCAATAATTACTTAATCAATAAATTGATGTGGATCAATATATTGTTACACCCTTAAAAGTGAATCTGGACCCCCACTTTAGGAACTGATGTTTTACATTATTTGGATCATTTCTATCATTTACTCTGTATAGAAAATGTATGCAACTAACTCTAAATAAAGCATATCTGCTTTGCTTTTGCTTACAAAAACTTAAAACATATCTTTTTTACAATAACTTTTCAATCAGATGGAAGCAACAGAGTTAAAGATGCGCAAATTAATTTAATCAAATCTACAATTTTAAAAAGCAGTGAAAACTGATCAGTTTCTGTCAAAGCCTTTGTTCTCATTGTAATGATAAATTAGGATGCTGAGTTTGAGTTCTAAGGTAGCTGGCACATCTCATGAAGAAGCAGCAGATATTACAAAGCATAATGGCTGAAATACAGTAGTGACTACATTTCAGAATAACTGCAGTGAATTATGCTAATGCAGTGATTACATCAGATATAGAACTATTCTTCGAGTGCCTTATTATTGTCTTGTCCTTGTGTTTTTATGTATGTACAGTATGTATATTTCTATTAATTTATGGGTAAATTGTCTTTCTACAGTTCAGATAAAAACCTGACATAATAAATTGCTACATAACCTATTTATATTTTTGCAGGAAATCAAATGGAAATGTTGCGCTACACCTTTATTCTATGTTTCAACATTATACAGACAACTAGCTGTTATGCTTAAAACAAGCCAAGATGTGAAAGAAAAAAAATTGAAAGGGTTTTTTGAGTAAAAACGAGGTTGCCATGGTGATGCCGTGGCAGATGGGCCAGGGGAGCTGGATGTTGGTTTCTATGGGACACGAGATGGAGACTTGGGTAGCCATGGTTGTAATGAGCATCACTGTGTGGTATGTTGATCAGCCTGCTGATGGGCCTCTGTGCCTGGAGCCCCAAGTAGGAATTATCTTTACTAATTCCTCTGTCCCTTAATGTTCTTACAAAGTACTGTTAAAAAAATGTGTCAGGATTGCTCCGACTGCTTTAAGGCTTCCGCTGGTACGCAGGCAAGTGTGTTTAATTGTTGCTGCTCCCCGTTCCTAATGCATAAGAGGGAAGGGGAAATGCATTTGAAGATGTGCATTCAAATAAAATATTCAAGACGTCTAATGAAATATTCTGTCAGTTTGGGCTTTCTGCGACTCCGAGAGTGAAGCTGGTTTGAAGAAGAGAGAAAGGCTACTTTAATGAGCCTCCGGGCAGCATCATCCAGCCCTCTAAACTCTGCCTGTTTGTTTAGTGGCCTTTATTTGTTCTGTCTGCTGTTGATTTTCATTGAAGAAAGACAGACTAGATTTTAGATTTTTTTTCATTTATTTGAAGCTTAATGTGCCCCACTTTTTTACAGACATAGTACAGAATGTCCTTCTTCTTTTGCTTCGCTTTCCTGTCTTGATCAGTACGAACATGAAAATAATGTCTTGCGGGGTATGATATAATGCATTTTTATCTCCGTAAGGTGTTTTTTTTTTTTGATTAACAAGGAGATGGGAAATTGATACCCCATTAAATCTGATGTTTTTTTTTTTATATAAATTTACTTATGGGCGTATCCAGATTGATTAGAGGCATTCTTGTTATGTAAAGTATGCCAAAAGGAAAGGAGCTGAAGTGTTAAATTAATTCACAATGCAGTAGTTCATCTATTAAAAGCAAAAGCCAGTTTTGAGGGCCTGAAATGTAATCAGAAAATTCAAATAGCATTGGGTATGATTGTATACTCAGGTAAAACATCCGAAAAAAAGAAGAAGAGGGATTTGAAACATACGTCAGCTGTAAAATACTGCCTGTCAGAAAGCAGATCATCAAAGAATTACATCTTATTAAAGTAGGTGGAGGAGGAACTGAAATTCCCGATAATGCAATCATTACCCCATGTTGCAAATCAAGTTTTATTTAGAACAAGTACATATGGCAAATTAGCTTCCAAACATCTATTTACCTGCTTTCCCTCTGAGAAAAGTTTTTATTTTGCACATTTATTTATTCTGAGTTCTGCAGCACGGAGGCTAAAAGTGCCTTTGGCTTTGTCTGTCAAAATAAAAGATGAAGAAAATTATGCTCTAAGCATCTGCATTCAACATTTTTTTAAAAAAGTATTAATGCAAATTAAATGTTGCTTCCAAGCGTAGTGTCCATTTTTTTATTTAAATGTTTGTCAAGATGTAATCCTCTTTTTAGAACAATTACTTTTTAAACAAATGACAAAAAAACAAGCATTCAAAAATGATTTTATACTCCAAATATTTAAATTGAGGTGTAATAAAATAGAATCTTTTTTTTTTTTAGAAAAACAGAGAGAGAAGTAATTAGAAAGATAGAAAGATTGAAACAGCGATTAGAAGTATGTTAAATATACACCAACAAAACACAGGACCACACACCCAACATCTGTCCGCTCACCTGAAAAATAAATGGATAAATACATGGATGGCATACATAAAAATATACACATACTCATACATATATAAAGATACATACATGCCTACATTCATAAATATTGTCAGTATATACACATAGACATATATGCACACTCAGTGACCAGTCAGAACCCCCCGGATCAGAACACCTGTCTGTGAGCAGTGGTGAACATGTGTGTATATACAAGATTTTTCCAATGAAATATTTAATAGTGACTGTGGAGGACCGGGGACCCAACCCCAAGACACGAGGCAGACATAGGGAAGACCAGAGCCCAAGGGCCCGAGAGGGATCCCGAGCACAGAGCCCCAAGGGGCACCCGCACGGGAAGATCTGCCCACCCACCCTCCAGATCAGACCATAGGGGAGAACTGGGTGAGTCCCCCCCCAGTGATCACACGCACAGCCCCCGGGGCCAGCAGCGACAAACTCATGGGCCCCACYWGCACCCGCCATACCAGAGCAGATCCAGGAAAGGGCACAGAGGTCCGGGCCCCCAGGGCGCAACCCCTCCAGGCCAAAGCCCGAATGGGCCAGAGGCCCCGAGACCCAGCAGGCAGTCACCAGGCCAGGCCGGCGCACACCCCAGCACCCAGCCCCAGACCCCGGGAACCCCCAGCAGGCCGGCGGCCAGCCGCACACCCCACCGGGGGGCCGAGTAGCAGTGGGCCCCCAGATAAACCAGCAGGAGGGGCAGCCCAGACCGCAGCCTGACAAATACCCAAACATACACAATCGCACCATCCCACCCTCATCCTCACCCCCACTCAATCAAAGACATACAAGGACAAGGCCCGGCCCGGGCCACACCAGGACGCCCGGCCAGCCCCCCGCCGCAGAGAAGCCACACCCATGACACCCCACCACACTGCCAACAACCAAGTGCACCCCCCCAGCCATCCACCCCTCGGAACCTGGCAGCCACCCCGGCCAGGGGGCCACCCACAGGAACCAAGAGCCACACCTCAGGAGACCAAGCAGCACCAGGGAGGATGGAGAGCCAGCCCCGCCCCCGGCAACCGTCCAAACCCCGAGCCCACCCACAGCCCAGGACCGCACCTGGCAGCCCGCCCTTCTTCAGGACCCCCTCCCCAAATGGCAGTCGGGGAACGGGATGGGAATAAAGACCCTGACACCCACACCCCCACCCCCAGATGTACTGTTGGTGTGTGTTGTTCTATACAGCAATTAAAAAGGGAAAGAAGAAGAGGCAGAGGCCGGCATGGTGCCAGTTTCCCCTCCACCACTACTCTAACCCAAAACCCTAAGTGTCTATATGCAAACCTTGGGGGGTGGGCACAGGCACAGGAGGCGAGAGTGGTGCCATCCGGCYACCTATAGCCATGAGTGYCCACCTKAAGTTCCTRTATGTGAATKTCATGAAAATGTTATGAGTGAATTTCTAAGATGTACAATAAAAYTTGGGGCCCAGGTGGTTATGGCAAATAGAAATGTAAYATTGTTGYTCTTWTAACACAACTGTGCCCCCCAAAAAGACTACATGGGTGAAGTTGAAAGTGAAGAGGATGGAGGTGTGCGGYGAGGGRTGGGGAGAATAAGCTGAAGGAGCAAAATGCTCCCACAGGGAGTCAGCTCCCCCACTGTCCCCAGTAAGCTCTCCCGTTCCCCGAAACCCACCCAGGAAAAGCAGCCCAAATACCTCTCCCTCCAGGCAAACCGCCAARCCCACAGAACTCCAGACCATGGACTGACGGAGCCCCAAAGGCCACCAGAAACCGGGACCAACACCCCACCCCCCAGAGCCACCCAGACCCCCAAAACTCGACCCCAGCCCCATAGCCGGCCCGCCGCCCAGAGAGGCCACCGTTCCCCAGCAAGGACGACCCGGCCAAGAGCGCCCACCCAACCGCCGACAGAACAAGGGGGCACCCAGGGCGTGCCCCCGCCACAGCAAAGGGGCCAACCAGCCGGCCAATAAATTAAAATAAAATAGAATCTCAACAAAAGTAAAGGGAAATGTAAAGTTTTGAAAGGTTGTACAAATAGTTGCTCTTGCAAATCCAGTCCAGTTAACCCTGACATTTGGTAGAACGAAAATAGTCATAGTACTTAACACTGCTGGACAGGTTTTTCTGAGTAATAAAATAAAAGCGGCAGAACCACAAGTATCCACTTTTTATTTAATGTGTTTTTTCTGCCTTGCTAACACCTTAATGCCTTGCTCTCACTTGATTATTTCCCAATAATGGTCAACCTCCAGCCTATGATAACTTTTCCAAACAGAACTTTTCTTATATTTCTTAGCAGAGAATGCATGGCAGGGATAATTAACCAGCTATTATACCAGAACAGAGCGTCTCATCACAAAATCACAACTTGTGATCTTAGAAAATGTGTGTCACCCAGAAACTGTGTGAAATGGATGATCCATGGCATGTTTTGAAAAGATGGGTGATTAGGCCTGGAACAAGAAAGATAAATCAACAAGTAATGCAAAAATTATTTGTTCAAAAGCCTCTGGCCTTTTTTCTCAACACACAAAGAGACAATCGCACAAAGAGTGCTCATGACTCATCGCTTATCTTCCATGTGTATTTGTTTGGACTCTGAACATGTGCGAATCAGTAATACAATGTTAGTTCTGTAGCACAACATGGAACCTAATTAATCACTTCAGAAAAATAAAAAAGAAGAATATTTATAGTGTAATGTAATTAGCCTATTTGCATGGGTATGATTTAAATTAGGAATACTTGCATTGGCTCTTTAGTGATTAAAGATGATTTATTGGGTCTGTGTAAAGACTGAACATTAAAAGGACTAATGTACCAGATATTCTGCCTATTCAAGACTTTTTAAAGTTACCCTGTAGCACAGCTGTGTTCCTAACTGGCCAAACAAGTTTAAGATTTTTTCATTCTTGTTTTTCCTGACCATTTTGGTTTGAGATTTATTGGGATTGTTCAAATTTTATCCACAAGAATAAAAGTTATGACCAAAGCTTACTGCTTTTCTACTTTTTTTCTAACAATAAAGTCTTCTTTTTGCCCTATTGGTACCAGCGCCATAATAAATGTAGCCCTTAAGTATTCAATTGATATGTGCAAGGTGCTGAATGTTGCATGATGCTTTTACACGTTAGCACACATTTAATGTGTCCTTGTGAGGAGTTAGAATCTGAGTAATGCTTGCACCTAAACTAGTGGGCCATGCTTGCTGAACAGTAAAGTGACACTTCAACCAGCAATACAATCATCTTTGAGTTGTAATGAATTTATTATTTTTGCTCATGTGAAATATAACATCTGTGCGCTCTAATTAGGATAGCAACTTTGTGATATTTGTAGGTCAAACAAGTTGTAACTGGTGGATGCTTTTGCCATTTTATCAACTTTGGTAGCAAGTGTATTGCAGGTAATTTTACCACTGCTAAATAAGTTAATATGATGTTACTAATGTGCATACTGAGACAGTGTTACCTCGAATAGATGTTTCTTCCTTATGTAAAGTCATGCTGTATGTGTGTAAGAATTTTTCAAGGGAATATTAGGTTCACTGACATAAGCTCAGTGGTGGAAGCTCATATTAAATTAACAATTTGCCAAATGTCATTCATCTGCTTTTACCCTATGAAGTATTGCCTCCACTACAGTTTTGAACATTATTACCTTTGTTTCATACTGTTTGGCCACTTATTTTTCTATTTGAAACTTTTCAAGCAAACCACTATGTTTTATCTCCCGTAGGGGAATTTTTGAAGAGATTTCCTCTTCCAGCCATCATAGCCATCAGCTGACCGATTGCCCACACCATCAGAAAGGGGAATAGAAGTGTTATTCTTTGCTGCACATACTTCCTGTTTTGGGGAAACTCTAAAAAAATCATTTATCTGAAAAAAAATGGGGAAAAGAGGGTTTTGAAATAGACATTTTGAAATTGTGGTTTATTTTGACTTGAGTCATTGACTTACATCAGACATATTCAACTGGCAGCCTGCAGGTCACATTTGGCACGGGACTTCTGTCCATCCTGTCAATGAAGCCCCACACCCGTAACTTAAAAGAAAAAAAATCCAAACAAATTGAACAAATTAAAATTTTTTTTTAAAGAAAATACTTGTTCTTTTACACAACACAGTGTTTCCCCCACCATTATCGGACAACCCCTGTGGCCCCCTGAGCAATTTAGTTGAATAGCCCTGACATACATCTTAATTGTGAAACAATGTTTTCAGCTGTTTTTTAGGTATTCTTACAGTTTTTGGTTTTGTAGCTTCACCTTACACTTATTCAAACTATTTTCCTCCTGAGTTAGGCAATGGTGACCTTGATCTCCATCTTATTCAGCATGTTTGTTTCATCTCTTTCTGCAACTCACTTCCCTCCCTCTGTGGCTTTGATATGTTTTTTTATCCTTCCTGCTTTCCATTCTACTTTATGTGTATCTCTGGTGCAGCTACCTGAACAAGCCAACAGAGGAAACAGAAATGCTACATTACAACGATGACCTCTAACACTGATTCACATTTTGGTGGAATTGTATGCAAATGGATGGCATGAAGTTGGGGAYTGTTTGATGTGTTAAGAATCATTTTGGGGCACTGCATATACACACCAATGCTTTTTAGGTAATTACCTTTCCCCGTTGAGTTATGGGACTTTATCAGAGAGAATAAACGTGGACACAAATGTTTCCAGTACTGTTCAAGTGGATGCAATGCGTGTTTAAAAAAAGTTAATGAGATGATACATTAACTGGCAAAACATCTTTAAGTCTTGCAGTGACAGTGGATCTGTCTTTAAATTAGAAATAGAAATGCAAACAGTTCTTAATTGGAGTGTATTAAAAGAAAAGAAAAACAAAACAATTGTCCCAGCACAAGGGTTAAAAAGTCAGCACTTCATTACATGACTTCAAACAATTGTTTGTCATGATACACTGTACTTTCATGTATTGATTTTTCTTGGTACTTTCTCTTCAACAGTAATAACTGGATGTTACTATACCATGCAGCCTTATCAAGTWTCAGTGAAACCCAGTATTCTACATTAAGATAAAGGCGGCCAAACAACAAAAAAGTGAAAMATATAACATCTCAGCTTTGTTTTGGTGAACTCCACACTCCCAATCTGGCTTTTCAAGGCTATACACATTAGGTTTRGATTGTATTAACATAAAAAATAACATTTTGACTGCAGTACACTGATTCTGTAAAGCACATAATGTAAAATAAAGCCCCACTATCAGAGAGGCTCTCTTCATGTCTTGGAGTGTTTTGGTCAAGACACTAAACTTCACATTGGTCTTGACAGGCTGTGTTACTTAGAAACCCAAATACTAAAATCAAGCAACTGAACTTCCATCTCATGAGCTTTCGCAATCCAAAACTAGTTTACGCTGCATGAGCTGCTCTTTTATATGCCCAGGCAAACAAAGAACCTAACAACTGTCCAGTGGGGAAGGAGTAAATTTAATCCAAGAACAAAAATAACTTTTTGAGAAAAAACAAGAATTGCTTAAAAATAACTAAGAGTAGCTTGAATAATGCCTTTAAGCTGCATGTGTTTCAGACCCAGTTTACATGAGCAATCTCTTAAAACTTTATATCTATTTTTTTCATTGTTGAATGACAAATAAACATGAAAAATCCTCGTTAACAAAATAGTTAATTTTAATATTACTTTTGGTTGCTTCAGAATGTGAGAAGAAAAGCAGGTCTTGTCTTAAAACGTCCCGGGAAAACCAGCTGTATTTGTTGCTGGCAGCTTGGTTCATTGTATTTCACCATTGAATGCTCACCTTGTTAATATTCCAGATATACAGTTTTGTTCATTATCAGGACATAATTTAAACCCATCTATTCACTTCAAGAGAATTTACTGTTTCCTCAGTGCTGGGAAACTCAATGCATCAGAGGCCAAGTTGTCTTGCACTGAGGAACTGAATCATTTACTCTCTTAACACGCTCACAGCTGCCTGAAGATAAGGCTTTGTCTTGTGTTTTAAGCAGATATTTGACGCAAGGAAGGGTGTTTTCTGTGCCTCAGAGGAGGGAGCAGTAAAAGGAGTGCAGTAAAAATTGCCAAGGTTGACTAAGGACAGATAAGAGCCGCAAATTTATTATAATTAAGTAAACTGCCCCTGCCTCTCAAGCTGTTCTATCTACTTTCATTTACCAAAAACAAATCTGCAAAACAGAGGAAAGCAGGGAGTTATCAATAAAATATTGGTTAGTTATTCATTCAACACAGTAAACACACAAGAGTCTGAGAATATATGAGGGTTATTGCATCCACTTCCTCATTAGTGCACATTTTACCTTGAAACATGTAAAATACAAAAAAGCGTTCTATGGCTATTTAATTATTCAATATTTTAATAATCATTTTTGATCTATTTGTTTTCAATACCTGTTTAATCCTGTTTAGGGTTGTAGGGACCTGATGCTTTTACTAGCAGTCAAGAGGGGGGAAATGAGGTTTATTGAGCACAGTTCTTTCAAAGATCATAAACAGTAAAAAGAGCATGGATCTGCAGTCTTAAAGAATCACTAAGACTCTATTGCTAAATAAATGCTGTTCCATCCATTTAAAGAGTTACAGTGAAAGCAGGCATGGCAAAAAAGTTTATCTTCTAATGTGTTTTCTCTGTTTCCTTTTGTTAGCATTAACTTTAGTGGTGAGTCATTGGTTACATGCGCTGTGGTTGTACACAATGCTCATCACTGAAAATGACTTCAAATAGTGTTGCAGTTCATAAAGTTTAGCTGTTGTGTTTCAGCTGTTTGAGCTTTACAATAAGCTATATTGGTCTGAGCTGAAAACAAGTAGGTTAATTTTATGTTRGTGCCACATTAACAGCTCTTRGTCATTATATTGCTAATAATTATGGTAGAAAATAACATAAAGCAATTATATTAACTTTTATAAYACTGTCACTTTYWTGCAACTATTTATAATTAGGCTTTCCTCTTTATATTTTAATTCTGGTTCAGYTACATGACTGATAAACCACATTATTTGACCAGAGTGCAGCATATGATGGCTGAAAGAGATTTGAGAAGACGAGGCAGACCTGTGTCATCTGCTAAAAGGAGAGATGTGAGCAAGTCAAGGTTAATTGCAAAGGTTCCATTTAATAAATAATGAAAAAAGTGAAGTCATACCCAATCCATCATAATGAATATTGACATTGGAATATTCTATTATAAAGTATGCATATTTGCTTTTAGAGTGAAATTAACTACTAGTGTGGGCATTTAAACAGTTTTGTGTCTGGAAATGTATTTTTAATGATAAAATATACTGTTCATAAAGAACTTTAGGACTATTTATTTTATTGTCTTATTTGAAGCAATATTTATTGAAAACACACACACACACACACGCACGCACGCACGCACGCACGCATGCACGCACGCACACACACACACACACACACACACGCACGCACGTTTGCACAGCTATCCATTTGGGGACATTCCATTGACTTCCATTACATTTCTACAGCCTAACTCTGACCACAAACCCTAAGGCTAACCTCACAGGTACCTACCTGACCCTAAAACTAACCTAAACTCAATCCACACCTTGGTCCTAAACCCAACCCCCAACCCACCAATGGCATTTAAACCAAATGGTGGGTTGGGGTTGGGTTGGTCCTAAACCCAACCCCCAACCCACCAATGGCATTTAAACCAAATGGGGACTCGACTTTTGTCCCCAGATGCACCAGTTGTCCCCAAATGTGGGATTTTGTCTTAAAATTGCCCCCAAATGTCACCAGAAACAACCCCCCCCCCAACACACACATATATGTGGCAACAGATGATGCTAAAATACCGTTGGACTGTGTCGATAGTAACGTGTTGGAATCAATGCTCTAATTTATTCGCTTATTTTACCTATCGAAGCTCCACTCCAAATATGAAATGCTGCACTGGAAAATCCATCAAGAGGCAAGCTTAAATATGAATGCTGGACCTAACAAGCAGGTCAGATAATAATTTAATCGCTTGTGATTGCACAAGAATTTTGGCACACAAGCTAACAAATGTAGCACGTGTAGCTACTTCCTGGAATAAAGTGTGCTGCATGTGACGACTTACTTTGTGCTCAACGGGTTCCCTCTGAACCTTTTTATTCTGCCTCTGACAGGGGATTCTGCTGTWATCAGTCCATGAAATGGACGTTATTAGGTGTTATCAGTCCCATACAATGGCTTCAGAAGGTCCCTACTGTGCCTTCTAGGCTTCAGACTGTCCCGACAGTGCCCCCTAATGGGTTAATATATTAATGACAATRAAATAACCAAAACATATTGTARYAAWTTTTTGGTGTCCATGTCAGACTCAACCCCTGGTCTCCCACTSTCTGGTCCAACACTCTACCCATTGCTCTATTGGAAGGCCACAATACACATTTGTCGGAGGCTAATGCTAACCATGTCATTTGCTCCAAGGTTAACCTTGGTGGCTTTAAGCCTCATACTGACCAGATTTTTTTATGCCTCATGTTAACCAGATAGTGGCTTTATGCCTCATACTAACCATCTGACAATCGGAAGCCATTCTGTGGGACGGGAAACCTGCTAACCGGCACAGGCGGGACATTCTGAAGCCATTCTAGGGGACTGATAACACCTAATAACGTCCATTTCATGAATGATAACATACAAAGCGGGTGCCTCTGAACTGCTACAGTTCAAACTGAAATCTGAAGGAGGTCACGTTTCAATGATAACGTGATATACCACTGAAAAAACATTGAGCAAAAAWATCGAATCTAAGGCCTGCAGTGTGAACACATTTGTTTCCTCACTTCCCGATTCACATCACATCCCCCTCCAAAACTAGTGGTGCCCCCTAGAGGAGGCACACTCCACAGTTTGAAAACCTCTGGCATGAAAGTAGTTTAACTTTCAGACTAAACACTACTAGCAGCCTATTTTGAGAGAAATAAAGAGGAAATGTCAAAAAAAAAAAACGTGTGAATAATTGGTAGGCTGCCAAGCTACAACACAAGCAATTATCTTCTTTATGTAAAAC
>NW_013952783.1:256732-260418 GCF_001266775.1 Austrofundulus limnaeus
GGACCCAAAAGGTCTGTGTTTGGTTTTACCACTAAACTGTCCCAACAGGAGAAACAAGAAGCAGGTACTGAAACTTGTATTTTTCTATACAAATTATCTTGTGCACAGGTTTAAACCAGTTCATTTAAACTCTTATACAAGTAATGCCTCTATTTAAAGCTGGATGCATCAATAGAAATTGCTCATAAACTAGTATTTTCTTTTACGTAGACAGTGCAGGAACTGGCCTTTAATCAGTTTGTRGTAAGTAGAATTTATTTAAAACATGTTTTTTAGTTTTTAAGAGTTGAACTGTTTATAATTTAAAACTAATAAATTGATACCAACAACATTTTTTTATGAAAATAAAGGGTGAAAGAGGAGGTCTGCTGGAGTAATGATGATGATGATGATGATGATGATGATAATGATGATGATGATGATGATGATGAGGTGAATCTACATAGTAGAGAAAACTCAGGGACATGCAAGCAAGAAACTATGAGGCTAACAAAATGTGCTTTGGTTGTTTGGTTGGTCTGCTTGGGTCTGCATGGTTTAGCCAGGTCATATATCACATTTCTCCCTCTTCCCTTCTTCCTCTCACTTTGCAGCACTCAACACCGCGAGGCAGCTAAATGTCTTCCCCTCATCAATGTGCAAATCATCTAACCTTACCAGGCACAAAACTCCAGTTTACAGTTAAGCTTTTGATAAAGTTTAATTTACCCTTGCCTGAGGGGAATGACATTGTGCTTCAGCTACTTTCATCTTGTTCTGTTCTGCTGCTTCCTCAAGTCTTGTGGAGTTAAGAAACAAATTCAAAATGGCGAGGATACACCTAAGAGCAAGCACGAATGCCCATTTCAGATGAGTTGCAATTAAAAGTCGGCATGTGAATGGCGGAATTGTGCTCAAGAGGAAAGTCACTCCGCTGCATTTGCCTGATTGAAAATCATTTCTCATAAACCATGCAATCACCTTTATAGTCTGCCACAGACAGTTTGATCGTCAGGAGCTGTAATAAACACTCAGGAGAATATTAGGTGGCGCGTGGTTTGTGTTTGTGATAAGAGAAGGGATCGCCTACGTAGTCATGAATGCATTTCCTTCAGTTGTCATTAAAGACTGAAGGATCTAATTATTATGTGAGCTGCAGTGTGTAGGTTGGTTTACAATATATCCAAACTTTTTTTAGACAGGCAAAATTTTGTGCTCCCTCAACCACTAAATTGGTCTTCTGACAATGAGTTACATCCCTGAGATTTAAGCTACCTTTCTCTTAGTCTTGGCAGAAACTTGACTCATTTAAAATTTTCTCATGACCTCAAACTAAAATAAATTTCATGCCAGTCTAATCCCTCCTTTTCGTCCATTGCAACCTTTAAAGATTTGTAAGGAGCCTGTAAAGTCTACAGCTTTTGCTAATGACAGCAAACTTGATAACTTGTTCTAATGCATTTAAGTATGTTTTTGAAGTTCAACATTTTGTCTATGACTGAACTGAACAAGAGATCAACATACAGCAAAAATAAAAAGAAAGATTATTTAATATATTAAAAAAAGTTTGCAAAAGATATTTTTCATAAACAGTTTTCAACAACAGGACTTGACCTTTTGTAATAGAAATCAAAGGAATCTTAGTGTCAGAATGTAGTTTGCAACAAACTTGAAAAAGGGAAACTGCAGTAAAAGCCTGTTTAAAAGACTCATTTATAAATGAAAGCCATTATCTTCTTGTTATTACCTTTATGTCCTTGCAACAAAAAAGAATTGTTGGGGAATTATTACTCGTACTGGGAAACTGAGCGTACTTGTCATCATAGAAATAGATCATTTAAATGTGATGTCCATTGCAATGTGGAGGATCATGAAGTTCATTGCAACTTGGGCAATATCTGCCACCTTACCTTTGAAATACGGCTTTACTGCAGCTGCTCCTTCCTGTAGACACTGTCCTCTATTCCTGTGACACAGTGGCAATTAAGACTGTGTTTTAATTTGCAACTAGTCAATTGATGCTGTGGGCTAAATGTAGCTTGAAAGCACACAGTATTGATTGAATAAATGGTAAAGATGCATCAAAACAGTTCATTTAAAATTCATTATACCATTTAATTATTTAATAAAAATATAAAAAATGAGCATTATACTCTATCCACAAATTCAAAACAAATCTATTAAGTCAGTTCTAAACTCTCATCTAATGAAGAGTACTGAGCATGAGGGAAGCACCACAAGTTRCTTAAAATATATATTTTCTGTTGATGCTTGCTTTGTAATAAACTACAAATTACAGTTTGACTCAAAACTGTTTTGGGCCATCAACTATTTCATTTCATTTCCTTTCATATATAATTAAACTAACATTAACTTAGGGTTACATTAGCCATTACTTTGTAATGGTGGTTTTGTAGTTACAGCTTGCTCAAACATAAAATCCTCAGATGGATTAGTTCCATTTTTATCAATTTCTTGACATTTTATTATCTCAACTTAAAAAACCCTAATTTAATGAAAACATTTTATTTAATCATTTTTGTTCCTAATCCTTTGAGGCAGCGACTGCAAACAAAAGAATGATTTTTGTTCATCTTGGTGCTTTTAGTATAGTTTTTACAGCTGCTGCCTTTAGCTGTTAATCCAATGCATATCAGGTGAACCAATGCTTATCACTCTTCAATTTTGCATTGCAAAATATCCACATATTTAATATGTTTCATGTCATTTTTTATGTAAAATAGAAAACACCAGTTATTTTTTATGTGGTYAAATCTGAGCAGACAGCAGATCCCTGTGCATTTTTGCACTCTGTTTTCTGTCACATCAGAAGTGCCACCGTAYCCAGGCCGTCACACTGCCTTCGCATGTTTTACAAGTCATCTTGCTCTTTGCAAGCAGGAGCAGCTGACTGAGCTTTAAAAGCAAACTATTGTCTGGAATAAGACCGACAAGTTTACAAGGAGACACTTTGGATGTACCATAGGAACAAGGTGGCGAGAAAAGAGGAAGTTTAAATCATTTTTTCCACCCTCAGCTGTCATTGAGAATATAAGATCACTGGAAAATAGAATATGACATGGTTTGAGTKCTTATGAGGACACAGTGTGGATGTCTGTAGTGCCATATTAAGTGGTTTGCTGAGAGATGGCTTCAGAAAAGTACAGCAGACTCCAGAGCTTCTTTACTCAGCTTTTATTCTGTATGAGCAGACAGACTGTATAAAAAGCAGCAAAGGAAATAGCAGAGGGCATGTGGTGCTTAACAACAGATGGTATAATCTTGGAATTATTACAGTGAAATACAGGATCTGTCCTTGGGATGCTGAACTATGGGTTTGTGTTACTTTGATAAATGCACAGACTGAATATTTCAGTTTGTACAAACCACGTGTGTAACATTGTCAAGTCACTGTTTGGTATGCTAATCACCCAACACATTTACAGTATAATATTATTTTACGATTGCAACCACATTTCCTTGTGTTCCGCTCTCTTGAGACCCGTAGAACTCTATTGCTTGCCATCCATTAGGACAAATAGACCATATTAGGCTACAATGTCCTGATGCATCTCAGTAATCCAGGTAAAAATCAAAAAGAAAAAAAATTGTATAGGTCAAGTCGGTTGGAAACTGGCGTATGTCGTAAGCCCACCCACACAGACCAATATTTGCGTTTTGACTTCCACCACCCACTGGAACACAAG
>NW_013952783.1:261715-267263 GCF_001266775.1 Austrofundulus limnaeus
CACACACACACACACACACACACACACACACACAGTCTTTATGGATGATTTTTAGGGTTAAATTTCTAGTATTATACATGAATACATACAGTATATTTATCGCTGTGAAAGACTGCATAAATGTTTTTGAGGAGAACATCTTCCCCACCTGGATAAGAGRCTTCACCAATAACTGGCTCTGGATCACAAAGTGGACTGGAGTGAAGAAGAAAAGCTTCAGGCCATCAGATTTTGAGGAAGAAGCACAAAGCCAAAGATAAATAGCCCACATAGAAAAATTTGCAATTTTGTCATGTTGTTCATGCTTGGGCCAGCACCACATAAACCAAATCACATCCGGGCCATTTGTTACTGACAGACTTGGACCACATTATATCGAACAACAGTTATGTTAGTTATGAAATGCCATTGTACAAACAGTACTATCATCATTACCAGATCTGGCCCACATCTGGTCATGCCAGTCATCAGCTAGCAGTGCCAGCTTCACCAGATCTGGCCCACATCTGTCTGCTATGTGGTAAATGGTAAATGGATTGTACTTATATAGCACCTTTCTATCCAACCAGGACACTCAAAGCACGTTAAACTACATTCTGTGCCCTCATTTACTCATTCACACCCACATTCATTCAGCACTCTACCAGATCTCTCTACAAAGCTATTACAGGTAAATCATTCTGTAGAGAGTAATCAGTGCTTTAGRTCATATTTATATYGATGRGACACACATAAGAGGCAGCGGGGGTTCAGTGTCTTGCCCAGTGGTACTTTGACATGTGACCAATAGTAGAGGAATCAAACTGCCAATGCTTGCATTAGAGGAATGACTGCCCTAACCATTCAGCCATAGCCGCCATGTGTAAGGTAAACAGGGAAAACTGGAGAACATGTTCCAACAGAACAATGTGTGGGATTTATTGCTAGGGATGAAATATTTCAGGGTGATGAGTAATCAGACAGATAAAAGCCTTTAGCTCAAAGTGATGCTTGAAACTTCCTTATGTTGTCTGGCCCACAACTGTTCCACACTTAGGATCTAAATATGTATGCAAATTACAAACTTTACTTCAGTGGAAGAAGAAACTGGACACAACTGGATCATTTCTTCCCTGTCTTTCAGTCTGTCTCATGGAATTCGGTGACAAGGCAGGCCTGGATGATATCAATTCCATTTTGGCTAAAGCCTTCAAAGAGTAGCTGTATTGGACAGTACAGCACATATTTTAATGTAGTCTGAATCAATATTTGGTTCAAGTCTTGTGGATAGCATCTTGACTTAGTCCAGTTCCTAACACAAATAAAACAAACAAACAAACAAACAAACAAACAAACAAACAAACAAACAAACAAACAAACAAACAAACAAACAAACCAAAAAAAGCTTATTCAACTGTCTTTAATGACTATAGACAAGTTGTCCTATTGTTTCACATTAAGAAAGTCTGGGAGAGAGTGTTATTGGCCCAACTAAGTAAACAAGTAAGCATCTTTTAGGACCCACTGCAGATTGATTATTGCCCTGAGACTAAAATTGAAGATGCCATCATTTGCTTGCTTCAGCGAGTCCACTTTCATTTGGACAAATGATGTCAGGATCATGTTCTTTGATTGCCCCAGTAGTTTTAAAAAAGATCGTTCTTCATTTCTTTGTGAGCAGCTCCAAAGGAAAAAAAARGAAAAAMGAAAAAAARARAAAAAAGAAARWATTGGTGGATTCTTCTKMAACYACCTGGATTATTGACTACCTCACAAACAGAATACAGTTTGTGAGTCCAAAGGGTTGTGTGTCTGAAAGGCCGAACAGCAAAGGAGAACACCAGGGGTTTATATTCTTAGTATTTTAATTCYCACAATGCTACAGTCTTCTAGTTCAGTCCAGAGTGTCTGTCATCTGCGGAGATACTCATTGACWCTGCAGTGAGCTGTAAGAGGGATGGACAGAAAGCTGATGAGCTGTTTCGTGACATTAGATGAGAGCAGCCTTCTTTATCTCAGATGCAAACTAAACAAACAGTAAGCATTTTGGGAGCTACATCACTGAATTATACGTTAGGGGAAATAGCCAGAGAGCTACAGGTGACTCCGTTTTTGCCGGAGACAACAAATTAGACTGCAAATGCTGCGCTGAAGCCGTATTTTAAAAAAAAATACACGAGCAGACTTATTCTTAGAAAAGCTTTGGTCACTCAATGCTTGCAGCATTTGTTGCATTTMTTTTCCAGCTGTGTGCTTTGCACACAGTGGCATTTGCTTTGCCAAATGTTAGGATGGCAGCATTAGCAAGGTTTGAATTTCAGAGCAAGTTTGGGAATACTGAACATCATTTCACATGTTTAAAAAGTACATTCATCTTAATGCTAATTTGATGTGTACATGTAAACAGTATTTTGTTGACCTCGAAGGAAATATTACAATGTTCCCATTACAGTGTTTCTGTGAGTTATAAAGCATGATCCATTCATATTCTTGTTTACATTCAGAATGTGATTGTATTCAGGTTAGGCTAATAAGCAGATGTTGTTTACATGGCAATGTTTTATTCAGAGTAAGATGTTTAATCAGGTTAGTATTGTAATGTCGCTGTATGTGTCTCTCTGATGCAGCTCAAAATGATGACATCTAAGATCACAACACAATTTAGAACAGAGAAAAACACGTTACAGAATTGGGGTCTGCTTAATATTGCATTTCAAATACTATGATTTAAAACCTTGTAAACAACAATGGAGGAGTTTAACCCTTTGATGCATAACATGGATCAAAAGTGATCTGGCTGAGTTTTTATCTTCTATATCTTTGYAATAAATTAATTTCATCATTCAGTATTCAAGGAATTCCTCAATGAACTTATTTTTCATCATTATACATGATTATTTTCTTTTTTGCTTTTTAAATTTTTGAATAAAAACTGTTTTTGTATCACTACCCTTCTAATGCACAACATGAGTCAAAAATGACCCGCATTCATTTCCCAGGTTACTTCATGTGTGGTTGAGTGTTTCTATTATATACTTTTGAAATAGATTAATTTTATCATTTAATTTTCCAAATACTGTATGTAGTAAATATTTGCTTTTTCTTTAGCACAACTCATCATTTTTATTTTTCCTTTCTTAAGTTATGAAAAAGCACAGCTTTTGTAATTCTACATCATGTCACATGGGTCAAAAATGACCCGCATGCATTTACTACAGCATTTGGTGAGAACTGTGAATTGTTCTTGTGTCAGATATTTCACAACTCAGCACAACACCCTTTGCCCATCGAATATACAGTATGTAAGTATTGTTTTCACTTGTTCTAACATTACCTTGGAAATAATTTGATTATTTTTAGGTTATCGTCAGAGTAAGTAAATTACTTGTTAGAAAGTTTTAAGTAATTAGTGTTAGCTAGCTAGCTGTTGACATATTCTAGTTTATTTAGCTAATTATATTATAGTTGGCTTAGATAACTACATACTAAGTAAGTGGATTGCTGTGCTACCAAGCAAAGTAGTGAAGTAGTTAACAAAGCTAACTAGCAAAGTCAACAAAATGTATGTTTAYGTATTTTTGTGTGCATCTAAAATTATTTTTGTTTTGACTTTCTTTATCCAGAGATGGATGCTCGTTTTACTGATGAGATGGTTGCAGCAATGCTGCAGGAAGAACCAGATGTGGAAGAGGAGGAAGAAATTTGTCCTGTTTCAGAGTCAGAAACCTCTGATGATCCAGAAGACTCATCTGATGAGCCCTCTGAAGAGGAAACTCAGATTCAGTCCAATAGATTCAGTAAAAATGGATCTTACTGGAATCAAAATTCCTCCACTTATGGACAAATAAGCCATAATATTCTGAAGGACTGTCTAGGACCAACATCTGGATCCAGAGTTGTTTCACCAAAAGATGCCTGGAATATGTTATCTGTCCACCAGACCTGTGTGCAAGGAGCACAAACACTTAGTGATCATTTGTGAGGCATGTAAAAATTGAGATGGCAGTTTGTGTTCCACTGATGTGTTCATTGTGTTTTGTTTTATTTGGTCAAGTTTTACCAGTTTATAGTTGTTAAACCACAGAAGTTCAGTTCAGTAGCTGTTTTCTGTTATCAGAAGGTGTCTATATGTGTGACAAAATGACAAACGTGTTGCAAATATTAAATAAATAACTGGCTGGCTCTAGTCACTGCTAAAGTAATTACTTGAACCAATTTTTTATTATATTAAAACATTTAATTTTAAATCACACTTGGATGACCCACGTGCAATAAAATAAAAAGTATTTTTGTTCATAAAGTAGGAAATAAAATAAACAAATGATCTGCAGTCATTAAAAACAAGATATTTAAAGAATAACTGGAATAGTCAATCATAAAATAAATGGATTTCAAAAGATAGAGCAAAGAAAAACTCAGTCAGCATGAAATAACCTGGAAATTGAATGCAGGTCATTTTTGACCCATGTTGTGCATTAGAAGTGGTGTGTGTATGTTGTGCATCAAAAGGTTAAGTATCTTGTTAATGAATGAGGGAAGAATGGAGCAGGAGATCAACAGGCGGATTGGTGCTGCGTCTGCAGTGATGCGAGCGCTGTACTGGTCTGTTGTGGTGAAGCAAGAGCTGAGCCAGAAGGTGAAGCTCTCAGTTTACCGGTCGGTCTACGTTCCTACCCTCATCTATGGTCACGAGGTTTGGGTAGTGACCGAAAGAACGAGGTCCCGGATACAAGCAGCCGAAATGGGTTTCCTTCAGGGTGTCTGGGCTCTCCGTTAGAGATAGGGTGAGAAGCTCAGTCATCCGGGAGGGACTCAGAGTAGAGCCGCTGCTCCTCCACGTTGAGAGGAGCCAGTTAAGGTGGCTCTGGCATCTGGTTAGGATGCCTCCTGGAYGCCTCCCTGGTGAGGTGTTCCGGGCATGTCCCACTGGGAGGAGACCCAGAGGAAGACCCAGGACATGCTGGGGGGACTATGTTTCTTGGCTGGCCTGGGAACGCCTTGGGATTCCTCCAGATGAGCTGGTCCAAATGGATGGTTAGAGGAAAGTCTGGGTCTCTTTGCTTAGGCTGCTGCCCCCACAACCTGATCCCGGATAAGTGKAAGAAAACAAAAGGATGGACTACAGCAGATCTGTTTA
This sequence comes from Austrofundulus limnaeus, assembly GCF_001266775.1. Lineage (NCBI taxonomy): Eukaryota > Metazoa > Chordata > Actinopteri > Cyprinodontiformes > Rivulidae > Austrofundulus > Austrofundulus limnaeus. The sequence goes on from NW_013952783.1 coordinate 266,832, forward strand.
CAAAAAAAAACTTTTATTGTGGTGCCTAAAGAATCGTGTGCAGTTTTATGACTTCATTTATTTCTGGCATGATGCATGTCATCTTCTCTAAGCCTCTTTCAAACACAACGTTATAATGAAATCTAATTTGAGTTGAGAAAGTTGAAAGTGTAAAATTAAGAACACAGATGGACCAAAACCACCTTCTTACAGAAAAAAAAGAAATCTTAAAAAAATATAGGTTTTAGCTCCCATATCTTCTGGGGTCCTTTGGCTGACAGGATGAGGTGAAGGAAGCTGCATGATACCTTCGTACATTTCAGTCTTGAAGATGAGAGGGAGTGTTAAATCTCTCACAGCACTGGATCTTTTAATGTCAAAATATACAGGCTTAGTTCACGTGTGTGTGTGTGTGTGTGTGTGTGTGTGTGTGTGTGTGTGTGTGTGTGTGTG
>NW_013952783.1:268049-274057 GCF_001266775.1 Austrofundulus limnaeus
GTGTATGTGTGTGTGCTCGATTCTAATAGTGGGGGGTCTGAAACTATTGCAGATAGAAGCAAATCTCTCGCCTTTGATCTTAGCAACCATCAAAGAGATCCGTCCTCCCGAAGTCAGACACCCAGCTTCATGTGGTGCTGGGTTTCATAAGCTCTGAGGGAACGGCAGACAAGCATCTCCTCATTTCTCCGTCAATGGTCAGTGATCGGTGCACAGAAAGACCCAGATGCTGCCTACATTCCAGAACCTCTGTCTCCATGTGGTTAGCACTGTGACAAATGTAAAACCAAGCACTACAAAAGGCTATCAGAGGAACGTTTAATATAGGTAGTGTTTTGATTTATATCACCGGTCTGAAAATACGTATGTAAAATAGTAAATTCAGTTCTGTTAGGTTACAGTTTAAAGCACACATTAAATCATTTTGGAGTTGCATCATCTGGTTCATTTTTCATTTAAATTTAATACTGAGCTTGAAAAAAAACAAAAACACACTAAATTCCAAAGCAAATACAAAAGTTTACTGTTCAAAAATAACACTGTATGTTCTTTTGGTCAAGTGTTACTAGTGTGAATGATGTGTAATGTGGAATTTGCTAAATAAACAGAGGTTATAATTTTATGTTTTATTATTATATTTTTAATATTAACTACTTTAGTCTCTTCTTTATTTCTTACCATTTTACAACAAAAGGTACAAATAACAAGACCTTTTTCTTTTATACTTTTTCTGATTTATTAATGTAGCCGTTTCATTTTAGGATGGATCGCTGCAGAACGCTATGATAATTACCTTCAACATTAGATACTAAATATGTTATAAAAAGTATTTTCTTATTTAAAAAAATGAGTAAATTCTCAATATGACAGTGACCTATAGGTACAAAGAGCAAGTGAATTATCCCTAAATGAACAGTAATCTGTGAGCTGCTGAAGTGTAACAAAATCTGTTTGGATTGGCCCTTTGCCCATTTATTTTAGTCTGAGTTTGCGGTGCTCTAATGCAACATCATTGTTTACCTATGGTTGTATCACACCAGTAATACATYTATGTTGTCATAAACAGATTTTGCCAAAAACAAAACAAACAAACAAACAAAAGAATACTGTACTTTTAAAAGTTAACTCCAAATCGTTTCATTTTCATGTTCATTCTTTTTTCCCACAGTCATCGGTTTTCCTGTTTTTTTTTTAATAAAAATTGAGTTAAAGGGGCAAAATTTATGTTTTTTCCAGGCATTTAGTTCAGTTCTATCACAATAAAGGAACTATGTTTCCTTGAGTTGTTATGAAAATGCTGTATAAATCAAAAATAAATATGACTAAACGCCTTGAAATTAGCCTTTGTCTATTTAAGAACCTTCTACCATTTCTGGCACTACCACTTCAGCACGTCTTCACAACAATGCTTCAGGGGAGGGGCGCTCTGTCAGGTTGGAGTTTAGTTGGCAAATGAGCTCCAGGGAGGAGCTTTCTGTAAATAGGTGGTGTTTTGTACCATAAAGTGTTTAGGCAGCTCCACATGGCTACCACAGGAGATTTTAAGGATTTCACAAATATGCATGAATGAGTCAAAGCAACATTCTGGGTATGCTTTTGATGAGCGCAATACATTATAATGACATAAAGCTTAAAAAATATTTTGCATATTACCCTCCCTTTAACTTATTTAAAATATGGTAAATATTTTTCCAGCAATTGCTTCATCAAGTGAGCCAAATTATCATGTGGCCATGCAGGGATTTTCTCAGAGCAGAACAGAAATGGTAAAGATTGTGTTTTTAGATTTTCTGGGTGGGATTTTTGTGACCTCGTCATTTGGCTTTTCTCCAGCTTRTGTTAAAAAGATCATTTTAACGTGACGACATGAATTTATTATTCTTCTACCGTATTCGAGCCCTTATGCCACTCCTTGTTTAGCTGAACTGAAGACATTTATGCCAATCAGCGGAACTTTGACAGCAGGAKCTGCACCTCGTCAGCCCACCGACAATTTGTCATTTAAAATTATGACATTTGCCTACAACAATATATTCCCCCARCCTTCACAACCAATAACTCATCTTCTGTTTGTGAAATTCACTCAAATTTTGTTTTGCAACTTTTCCAAGGCATTGGCTGCAGCCTGCTGGTAATGGTAACAGCTTGAGCGAAGCTGACAGTGATTGCTTGTTTTTTTTTCTTTTTTTTTTCATAATGGTGGAGACGACTAAGTGAAGAGACATTTAAAATTGATCTGTAAGCTAAGTAATGGAAATTCAATCCACTGCAGACTTCAGCTGGATACTTGTTTAGCTTATATGCTCTATAAGAATACATACTAATTTTATTACTTGGACTCTGATGATATTCATAGCCATCCTCTATTCCCATAACTTCATTCAGGGGTAGATGCTGTTTTGATCTTGAGCTAAGGCTAGAAAATGTACCACCACAGTGGGTTTGGTTCAAAACAAACTATTTCTGACATTTCCACTGGCAGATTGAGAAAGTTTTGCCAGTCATGGCCTGCTCCCTTCTCATTAATATTTAACACAGAATGATTTCCCAGGACTTACCCCAGATCACAGTGGTATCAGTGCATCATTTAAATGTGCCCTGTAGATTGTTTTTCCTAAACAAACAAAAGTTCCCTTCTAACTTGACCCAATCAGATTTTTTATCGTGTTTTTGCACTTTAAAAAAATGAAAAGACTATGAGTATGAAAAAACCCAAGCAAAAATCGCAATAATCAGCATCCATATTTCATTCATGATCACAATCCACAGTGTGTGTGGTGACTGACAGCATATAGAAAACCCAACTTATAACTGAAATGCCAACCTAATTTTTCATTTTACATCTTGATTCCATTGGTTTATTTATTTATTTTTTGTTATGTTGTTTAAATATAGATCAAGGAATTACTATTATTACCTGCTGTCTAAGTGTGTTTCTACTGCGGGTTGGTCCATGCGCATTTTTGGCATCCATCTCCCAATGAGGATACTGGACAAATATCTGCCAGTAACAACTAAATCACTTGTAAGGGAGTATAAATAAATGTAAATTCAATTACCCTGCTATGTTTTTGAAGTCATTCGTGCGATATTGGGTGTGTACGTGTGGGAATTGTTGTTCAGGAGACATTGATTAATTATGCCACACACAATTAGCCCATCAAATCGACTGTGTCCTCCTCTCCTGTGGAAAGGTGATGTCAGAATGCTATGGGGCATTAAGCAGTAATGCTCTTTGTTTGCCTCACAGAGTGCCAGAGAAGAAGAGCACAGGGAGGGAGGAGTGCTTTTGCTGGCAGTTTTGTATGAATAGAGAAATATGTACGTAGCCTGCAGGGCAAAGAGAAGGCTAACCGATCGTTTTAGACTAATGTCAATTTTGATAGCCATCACTGTTTGCACACCTAGCAGGGACGATGGCCTGCCTGTAACGCCCGTGATTGAGAGAAGAAATGACAGTGAGACAAAATAAAAGAGCAGGAAAAGATGGCTGTTCTTAAAGCTCCTTTATTCTAAATGCAAATACTGTAAACTGTAAGCCTCACTTTAGGTTTTTCATGAACACTAAAAATAGAGATTTTGAGGCTTTTGAGTTATAAAAATATCAACCCTGCATTTTCTATATGCAAATATGTATAATTAGAATTACAATGTATAGTTTGTAATTATTTTCACATTACTGTAAGAACATTTAAAACAACAAGAAATGTGTCATTATGAGCCGTTTATGCCAAAAGTTACCGGTTGTCTTTTCTGTCCTTTTCCCATAATGCTTAATATTAAAACTCAGAAAGGACTAAAATGGTCYATAGAACTAAAAAGATATATTGGCTTCAAGTAAGGCATTTTGCATTTGTCCTTAACTTCCTCCCTTAGTGTAGTGGTCCATTTAGAGTTTAGTTGCTTGTAGTGCTCAGTAGGTAACACTAAAAAATGTCAGCACATTCTATAAACTGCACCTTTAATGTTAAGTGTCTTTTATGTTTATCAGTATCTTGTCTAAAATCTACCAGCTATTGTGCAACAATCAGACACTGTAAACAATTTTCACACAATCTTTCCAGTTTTGTAATCTTACCAAGCCTTCCTGTGTAGTACTGTCAAATACCAAACAGCTAACATTACCAAGATGTTATCTTTTCATTTTTTAAATATCTTTGATAACTTGCGATTTTTTYCCCCAAACTTTATTTTATTTGTTAACAAAATACTTATATTTTTCTACATGTAATGCAAAAATCATTATTTCTGAACCATACTGAGATTGTGCATTAATCTATGCAGTATACATGTATGATATAGTTGTTACTGTGGAACTTTTGGACAGAGATACAGTCAAAATCAGGCTATGTTATTAGCATCGTATTGGCTGTTGTTTTGTGTTGAAGTGCTGTTTTATTGTAATTTCTATGCCACAGGATTGGAATAAGTTTTATTTCCAWGCCCCAATGACTTTTTGCTTGTAAGATTGTAATGAGTCCAGTTATAATTTGCTTGTGAGATTTACTTTGATTTTAAAAGTAAACACTTGAAATGACCACTGTAAGCAACTTTGCCACGTTTTTGTGGTATTTGCCAATGAGAATCCAATAAAAAAGCATCATAAAATATCAAATAAATTTTACAGGGAGCTCATAACAAAACTCCCCCAGACAGCTTAAGGGCTTTTGATTTTCATTTTGCAGCAGCAATAATTGTAGTTCCTTGTCTGAAAAGTGGTACACCATGCTTTTGCGTGTTCAGACAACCCCCACCCCCACTGTGTAAGTTCAGTTTGGAATCCCATTGTACAGTTAATCAGTACATTTTCTAGTTTGAAAKGTATTTCTATCACAACTAGTTGCTAAAAGACTGACCACAAATACTCAGGACTTGTCACCAAACTGCAAACATCAGTTCTGTATAAAAAGACTTGGTGGTGGAGGTAGGGAAAATTGCTCCACTTTTAGTGAGTCAAGCAAAGCAAAAGGAAAAAAAAAACAAAACAAAACAGACCCAGCTAAATTAGGATGGACAATAAGTAACACTGTTACAGAATCTAGAACTTTTCAACCCATTTTTCATGGAAAAAGTGTATTGTGACTTTTAAAACTGTGTGTTTTAGAACAACACTGTGTAAAAATCATATGTGCCTTGTCTTTTAAACAATTGAGAGAGTAGAAAAAATAATTGTTTTGTACAAAAATCATGAATCATACAGTTAAACATTTATCAAGTAGCAACATTTTTAAAAAAGATTTTGTGAAGGTCCTTTAAAATGCATGTGACATGTACTGTATGTCCATGAAATACAAAAAGTCAAAGAAAATATGTGTATATTTAAAAAAAACTTGGCATAATACACATGATTTTACATGTCATGCCACATAACTGGCACATTATGTTTTTAACTTGATTCAGCTAAAGTGACACAGGAAGTGACATCAAAGGGGAACTCTTTGAGAAAGAGAACTTCCTGGGTTCTGTTCATGGAAATAATGTTATTTGAACTCTGACTCTTTCTCATCTCTCTATGATAGTGATTAAAATAATCTAAAGAAACATCAGATTCTTCTTTACAGTCTGAGTTGTGGGCTGTTGTAGCAACACTCTGTTCACATGCAAACATCCCCTTTGACATCACTTCCTGTTACTTCACATGCACTTATTTCAACAAAAGTTCATCTCAGCAGCGTGAAATCTATATTTACAATCTATTATTAGTGTTATTTTTCCAAAAATACATTCATTTTTATTACAAAAATTTGATGTCACATGCACATTAATATTTTTTTATATTTTATTATTTTGTTAGGGTTTTAGGTGTTATGATCCTGTTCCTGTCTGTCATGCTTGTCATCACCCTGCTCCTGTCAGTCTTGTCTTGCTCATTGCCTCTGCCCCTCCCGTCACTGAAAACTCAATCAGCTCATTTTACTCACCTGTTCCTGTCAGTATAAAACTCAGCTCCTGATATGACTGGGTTTTTGAACTCTGATAAAATACCAAACTCAAAAACAGTTTTACAG
>NW_013952783.1:279908-283831 GCF_001266775.1 Austrofundulus limnaeus
TCAGAAGGTTGGTTGCTTGTATTATTTTCACCAATAATATATTCTTGTTGAACCAACCTGACCCAGTCTCTTTGTGTCCAGACCAGCCGTTTCCGGGTTCCTGGCTCCCATCGTCAACAGCACTTTTTCATAATAAACTTGTTAAATTGCTGTGTGTGTTCGGATCTCATTCAGAGTTCAAAGACCCATTCTTAACATTAGGATTATTTTTATGCTGTATGTCATGACTTTCAGACAATTAGAATATGCTGTTAGTCTTTATGACTGATACATTATGTAGTATGTGCCTAAAATTAAGACAAGTGAACAAGTGGAGGATGAAAGTGTGGTTGTCAGGTACAAGTACTGGACAAGAAATAAGCCAAAGTCCAAAGAAMAACCCTGATAGACCATTTGAAAACATGAAAAACTATTGATCAAGATCACTCTAAAAGATCACAAAAAAGTCTGCAACACTTAGTATAGTTTAAGACATTCTTTAGACTACAGTTATTTAAAAATGTTTCGATTCATTCTGTAAAACGCAAGATGCCAATGTAAAAAGCTGATATGTAAACTGGACCTACAGCACCATTATAGCCGGTGGGCTTCCTGGAGAAATCTATTGATTCTTCTTTAAATGTGAAACATGAGCTACACTGTTCAAAGTGGTCAAAGATAATGGCTGATGAAGTGTGTATAATACTTGCCGAGCTGCCTTTTAGAAAGCCGTGTTAAAGGTTCATGTGCATGTGCAGCAGGATTTGGGCTGGCCTACACGGGTAATCTTTACAATGGTATTAAATTACATGCTCAGATGAACGTTAGATTTTATGGTCACTCTGCGTGCATGGTTCTTTCTCTTAGTGCAGATGGCTTGGAGGGATGAGGTCTGCTTTGGTGTCGGGGGGAGAATAGTTATTTCATGTGATAAATGCTACTCTCTTGTCATTATTATGCTGCCTCTTTTCAGGCTAGAACGATAACTCCCTAAGGCTAATGCATGCGTGCACACAAACTTATTTTATAGAACATACTGCCCAAACACCAAAAGGCCATTCTGGATCATTTTAAATAAAGGTGTCCTTCTTTGTTGTTAGGTTTTACAAGATGTGATAACAGCAGAGTGAATCTGATTCCTCCTGGGAGATCTATTGATTTTATGCTGAATATAGAATGACCAAAAGCCTGTCAGCAGAAGACATAAGATTATTTTTAATGAGTTTTTGAATGAAAATAGTCAGTCTTTGCTTAATGATACACTGCATATACTTGGACTTTGCTGTTTTATACTTGTAATTAGTATTGAAAGTCTAATGAACTTGTGTATTTGTCCAGTTTTCCAGACGGACTGTAAAAGCTGCCCCTGCACTGGATGGTCATGTCTAAGCCTCGTCTTTTTCAAATCGATATGTTTCTGCTCGTTTTTAAAAAAGAACTGAGCTTTTTACTATTAATGCCTGCACCTAGAATACATCATTATTTATTACTAGCAGCATTGCACTTTGAGCTTACCATGATGTATAACAGGCTGCCCATCACCCATTTAGACATTGTGGAAAAATAACACAAAAATAGTTACCTTTTTCCTCATTGGAAATAATTATGTCTTAGTCTATAAAGTCTATATAATTCGATGGGGGTTATTTAATTTCAAGATTTGTGTGTGTATGTGTGTGTGTCTCCTTCCATACACTCTCACCTCCTCTGACCTACCCCTTCCTCAGATAGCAGGCAGTAAGTGTGTCATTCTCTGACCAAGGCATTGCTCTGTGGGAAATCTCAGATCTCTCTCAAATCATCCGTTATAGAGACAGAAAGACAGAAAGGTCAGTGATTTCACAGTTCCTTTTTCTTTTTTCTTTTTCTTTTTTTTCTGCCCTCCACTTACCTACAACCGTCAGCCCCCATGGCCCAGCCCACTTAACCAAACTAAAAGCCAGTAGGAGAAGGAGCCGACCTGCAGTTCTTGAGGTCAAGTTGCAGCCTCTTGTTCTGTGTTATCAAGGGTCCTTAAGTTTTGATGCAAACTTTGATACTCACCTGGGGGATGTCCAGATTCTCATTGATTTATCAAACATGAAATAATGGAGCACAAACTTGATGACTTAGGATTTTAAAAAGACAAAATGGCTTCATTAAAAATGGCTTTTATCAAATGTCTGTACTATTCTTCCCTTTGAGTTAGTACACTATTATGGTTTCATCCATCCATCCATCCATCCATCCATCCATCCATCCATCCATCCATCCATCCATCCATCCATCCATCCATCCATCCATCCATCCATCCNCATCCATCCATCCATCCATCCATCCATCCATCCATCCATCCATCCATCCATCCATCCATCCATCCATCCATCCATCCATCCATCCATCCATCACTTTTCTGTGGTCAGAATGCAGAAGAATTAGGCCCAGGAGTGAAACATGTACATCTGTGTCCACATCATGACTCTTGCTTTATTTACACAGGGACCAGATAGCCTGTAAAAGTGACCCATGTTACTGCAGTACCTCATGCTTCAGGGAACATGGTCCTAAGACTTCTCCAAATCCAAGACGTGTAGACAGAAGAATCAAACTCAAATGACCCTTTGGACAACTGAGCATTGTTAAATATTTGGTCACTGTTCCACAACCAGGACAAAAGTCACAATTCGCCTCATGAGTCAGATGTTGCACAGTCAGTCAGAGGCTCCTTCCAACACCCTGGAGTAATTTTTCCCAGGAAGGCTGAGGAATGTGATAGCTTGATATTTAGAAAACACTCTCTCATCCTCTTTTATGAGAATGGGAGTCACTCCACAGGTGTTATCCCAGGCTTTCGTGCTACATTGAAGAGCTATGTTAACCATGACTGCCCCATGTAACCCAGAGCCTTCAACATTTTGGTGAATTTTGCCAACTCCTGGTTCACTGCCACTGATAGCTTTTCAACTACTTCCACTATCTCTGCCATGGTAAGACTCATCCTACCCCCCAAGTCTTTATGCTCTGCCTTTTCAATGATGGTCATGGTGACTGAATTAATCCTAAAAGTGTTTCTTCCGCACTTTAAAATTGTCCCAAGTCTGGGTGAGCAGTTCTCCTCTTAAACTAAGCACAGCCTGGGATGGGGCCTGCTTCCCCTTTCTGAGTTGCTGAGTTTATAAGAAACTTCTGAAATTCAATTGAAAGTCCTTAACCATCTTTCAATTCCTTCCTAGCTTAAGTTTTTGCATCTGCAGCCATAGGACCTTTTACTCATCAGCTGCTTGAGAAGTCCTGGAAGCCACTTCTGGAAAAGAGGCCCTGAACATGGCCCACTGAACTTCCATGTCCCTGACCTTCCCTGCAACGTGCTGAAAACACTCATGGACTTGTGAGTTGAGGTTCTGTTGGACAGGGGTCTCCACCAGGCAGTCCGAGTTCACCCTCACTACTCATTTGTATATATCAGATCTGTCTGACAACTTCCTCTGCCACTAGGTGGTGAGCAGTTGCCAGCTTTGCCCCTCTTTTTACATGAGTACCCAAGACAAAGAGCCACAAGTCTGAAGATATACTTGCAATGGATCATACTGTAATATATATGTACAGCGGGTAAAATAAGTATTGAACATGTCAACATTTTTCTCAGTAAATATATTACTAGAGGTGCTAATGACATGAAATTTTCAGCAGATGTTGGTAACAACCCATGTGATCCATACATACAAAGAAATCAAACCATAAATGTTCAGAAATGAAATTATTTGTAATTATGTGGAATGACACAGAGAAAAAGTATTGAACACACTTACTGAAATTTATCTAATACTTTGTACAAAAGCCTTTGTTGCCAATGACAGCTTCAAGACGCCTCTTGTATGGAGAAACTAGTGGCATGCATTGCTCAGGTGTGATTTTGGCCCATTCTTCCACACAAACAGTCTTCAAATCTTGAAGGTTTCGTGGAC
>NW_013952783.1:285166-304277 GCF_001266775.1 Austrofundulus limnaeus
ATATAAATAAAACCAGATTTCTCTGAGTAAATTAAATCAAAGAATGAGTAATGTTTTCATCTGTCATAAAAAATAACTTAGGAAGAATTTTTTATCTATTAGATGTAAACTACAGATTTATTTTAACAAACTGAATAAGGTTTGTTTAATGCTTTGCAAAATTAGATCGAAACAGACATAACTGATTGCATTCGCCTGACATGACATTTCTCCTTTTCCTAGAATACAAAGTAGTTTGTAAACGTCAGTCATTAGGCATAGTATTTGGCTGATCACAAATCAACTGTGGTTTGATTGGACGGAACTTGTTTACAGTCTGATATTTGTCATGCAGCTTAAAAAAATGTGTAAAAAAACATAGGAAAGGCAAAGACATGTTATAACATTGCTTGTGAATATTTTTTAAGGGTTTGCATATATTTCATTCAGGAATTTCTTTAGGCTGTTTTTCGATCATTTGTCAAAGAAATACACCATAAAAATTGAGTATTAAATAGATCACACAATGGAGCACATTATGTTGAAGACTTCTGAGTCTCAGTCTTGGTGTTGTCAGCCTGTACAATGCACATGCACTTACCTCATTGCACAGCTTCATTTTAGTTTTATCTGTTTCAACTCAGGACACGGGATGTTTTTGAAAACCCAAAGTTGTAATGATAGTCAGATTATCAAAAGACATACAGTAAAAAGCAACATATTTGTCATCATAATATGAGTATGTAAATGTAGAAATCCAAAGAACAAAGCTTCATATGACAGAATTAGCTGATTATAAATAAAAAAATAAGCTTAGATACCCTCAGTTTCTTAAATAATATATATAAAAAAAGCTTTTGTAAGGCTCTATAGTACAATTTCAAAGACAGCACACCAGATTATGTTACATCTGTCATTACCTATTCTTCCTGGCATAGAACTTTATCAAAGACTTAACATGATCAAATGACTCTTTTAAGATAAAAACCTGAAATATTTTGCAAACAAGATGACTTCTTGTGCTTCTCTGCTAATACTTCAAAGTCATTGCCAATCATTTGAAGTTTAAACTCAGACTGCTTGAAGAAATCTTGCCACCAGTTTACTTTGTATTACTAGCAAAGAGTAGGACTCATCTCACTAGTTTCACAAGAAGGTAATTCCTGCTGATGCCACAGTAAAAAGTGTACTATTTATGGGAGTTTGTGTGAGACTAGTGTCCAATAAGACTGGTTATTATTTCCAGAGGGATCCCCACTGTGTTTTTCTGATGTAAGTTTGGAGGAAACATCTGGCCATCATCAAAGATCGGGTGCCTGTAGGACTGTCACTTTGTAATAGCCTCGTTTCAATAAAGCAAAGGAGTTTTGCAAGAAGTCCAGAGGTAGTTGTAAACATGTTCCATTAAAAAAATGATGGGGATGCAATGTTTCTAACTTTTATTTTACAAAAATGAGTACTTTAATGTCTAAACCTTTGTATAAGAGTGAGAATTTTTTGTTTGTTTGTTTGTTTGTTTTATTGGAGCGGCCATAAAGTTTGAACTGGGGAAACATTTCGGACCACACAAGGGGTTTCAGTCCTCAAATAATTAGACATTTTTATTTGACAGCAGAAAAACGGGTTTGGTCTAAAATGCCATTCTTACACATCAGCTATACTCTAAAGTAATACAGCAAAAATCAAGCTTGTGTCTTTACTGTGAAGGTGTGATTTGGGATTTTGTAATCAGGTTATTCTTTGTATGGCTTGCGGGCTTCTATAAAATAAGTGTCGGCAGTCAGACGTGGGGCAACCACACTGGGAAACTTGGAGGAAGTAAGATACATGATGAAGACCTTAAAGATGAGTAMATATCTACTGAAGTGGTTCCTCCAGGTGTTGTGTAATCTCTGAGGTGGTGTAGCTCGGGTGCTGTTTGCATTTAGCGACGCACTAAACAAAGGGTGAAGTATGTGTGGGGAGCTGCCATGAAAGGCAGATGGATTTATTCCTCTCAGTTTACTTTGGATCTCAGCCAGAAATAGTCCTGTCTGTAATTTCTTTACCGGCCTTCGGTGCATCTGTTTATTTAGTGACATCAGAAATGGAGTTTGTTCAGTGTGCAAGTGCAAAACGCTGGCTCTAACTGGGATTTTTAATAAGATGTGCACGCAGCCCATGTTCTAATTAGCATCAAGCGACGCCAACCACTGCACATCTGAGCTGACGTTGCCTATATAATTTAAGATTACAGGTTTTATTAAAACATCCTCTTCATGCTTCGTTTAGACTGATCACCAGCTGCTAGGTCAATTGAATAATTAAGAATTTAATTAAGCCTCGGTTTGGATCACAATCTCCCAACAAAGTTGAGCTTTCTACTTTAAGCATCAGTAGCAGAGATCAAACAGGGGAGGGATGATGTTCCAAGGAAGAGTTTAAGGATGTGAGCTCCATAATGCACTGAATTGGAAAGGTCTGAAGTGGCTTATCTATTTGATCTCTGAATCCTCTGCTTTAACTCAGACTGAGTTGGGGCTGCTATTATTCTCCTTGTCCATATTATACCACAAATTCCAGTGCAACCCTGTGGTATGCAGCATTTCAGCCCAACCCCCCACCCGATTGTTCTCCTCATCATAGCCAGCATGTATTACTATAGTTGCTATCGACTTCTTGAGGAGGTGCTCTCATATAGAATTGACTGTGTYGCTTTAAAGTAGGTTGATTTCACTCAGTGGTACAAGAGTAAATATTACATGAAGCTGTGAACCCCGCAGTATGAGGATATTGCTGCCCTCTGCATGTCTCCATATGTTAACTTACATAACCTTTGTTTACGTGTGCAGAACTACCTGGGATGCTTGGAGTTGGCGGTCTACTACTGAAATTGAATGCTTCAGAGACCCGCAGGAAGTTCAGCAGAAAAAGTAAAATTACCCAAAATTCTATGTTAGAGTAAGAGATACTATTTTTCTTCTGTGTGCTGGATGAAGGTTTTATCCTGAAATTGCTCCACACGGTGAAGTTTGTCAAGACCTCACAGAGGTTTGTCATTAGGATGTYAATGATCTGAAAGGTATAGAATACTTGACATAATTTTATTAAAATTTTTAATGCAACTATAATAAAGCTATGTGTTAATATTTTTATCCATGCCACTGCAGTTGGTACTGGAATTGTTCACATTTAAAGAGCTGGTACAATACTATTAGTAAAATTCCATATTAGGGATGGCGGTTATTAAATTTGCTCCTGTGGTGATTTGGGGTGTCTCACCAATGCAGTTTATTATTATTTTTTATTGCAAAATCCAAACTAATTTAGTCTGTTTAGGGTTTGTGATACAATAAGGCTTATTTGATGGGATATGAATAGCATCATTTTTGCTTTTTATATGAGAAATAATGATTTAAACAAATCTTATGTTGAAAGCTAAAGCTTCAGCGGTGTGTAGAACAATTTCCATCCATTTTTTAATTTAATTTTTTCTAAACTGCCATTATTTTCAGGTCGCTGTTGGTTCCTATCTCCAGCAGTCACTGTGCAAGAGGCACCCGATAAGATAAGTTGTGAATTACCTAACATGCATGTTTTTGGAGTATGGGAAAGAAACAAGAGTACTTACGTATGCACAGGGAGAACATGCAAACCCAGGCCCCGTTCAGGCTGGGAGGTGATCCTGTGACTTTCTTGGTGGGAGATGGCAGATCTAACCACTATCCCACAGAGCTGTCCCAAAACAGTTTCCTCTTTTAGAAAAATAACCAGAAAAACTTMGCCAAGTAATTAGTGAAAAATAAAACATGGAAAATATGTGTGATTTTGATCACTTGTTTTATTTGAAATGCGGTTAACCCACTGTATTATCTATCCGTTRTTGAAAAGCAATTAAAAGTATGCTGAAGTTAATTATGTTTGCTCAAAGTTTCTGCAAACAGGTATAATTATGACAAAAAAATTAAATAGAATCAAACACTTCATTTTAGATGATTTCACCACAATAAAATATATCCCAAAGTGTGCTTACTGTCATTAAAAACTCACAATGTGACATTTTTGAGAAGTTTATTTCATGATTTCTTATAAATATTTTATGAAGTACACCTTACTGCTTGGCAACTTAAGCATAAAATAAGAAGCTCAAAATCAAATGATATATATTTTTTATGTGTTTCGCCTTGATACCAGTATTGGCTCATATCAGGGCAAAGCACAAACACACTCTTCAGCCACACAAATACACACAGAGATGAACATAAAGCTCGTCTGATTTACTGCTTTGTACACAATGTGCTGACACTGAAAATCACACTATGCATCAGAGCACCTGATGAATAGGCCCAGTGAGAAGTTATAGTTAGGTTGTAATCCTATGATATATGCAGGTAACAAAGCTGCATGAAGGTTGCTTATGCAAAAAGTAGGATTCCTCCAGGAGAGGCCAAACTTTACTGTCCAGAGGCCCTATAACAAACACACACACAGAAGTTTTGGTGTTGAATTAGGAAAAAGAAAACTGACCTCTAGCAGCAAAATAACATTTCTTTTTATCTCTGAATTTTGTAAATCCCCCATGTTAAGGTCCCAATTCATTTTCCTAATTTATACCCCTAACAAAAATAAATAATAATAATAATAATAATAATAATAATATTTACAGTCTCAGTAACCTAACTTGCTTCAAGTCATCATGTATTTGTTTTTACATTTTTCTAGTAATCTTATGCTGATGAGCTAATAATTCTTACTTTCAAACACCCCGATAAACACAATATTTCTGCAGTTAAAAGTGTAGGTAAGATGAAAACTTTTGTTACACAAATTACTGCAATTATCTGTGAATACAGCTGAGTTAAACTGTCAAATTTATTCTTAAGACAACTAAAACGTGACATTTATTTACTCCTTTTTTGGTAAATGACATGCATGAAAAGACACATGGTGCTCAGCACTTCTCTTTTAATTGTCTCAGAAATAACAACAAAAAAAAGTAAATAAATGAAAAGGTTTCCTGCAAAGTTTAGGCACAGCTTTTCACTCTGATTACATTTTTTAGTGGGAGGTTATTGTTGAACTTTTGATAATTGTTATTTTTTTCTCTTTTTTTTATCATGCACACACTGACAGCAAAAAGATAATCACTCATTATCTTTTTTTCTTCTCAAACAGTGAACACACTCATGCTGCAAATGTGAAAATAAAAACACATGGCAGATTACAGGATAAAAAAGATTATCCTCACAGCAGGAGGTGTGCTCCACGTAACAGGCTCATGTCTCTCTCCGTCTGTTTTTTTTCTACTTCAATCACACACCTGTACACACGCATGCTGTTTTTTTCTTTCCTCGTAGGGATTTTGCATTGACTTCTATTCATTTTTCAGTCATTTCTATAGCCTAATCCTGACCCTTTACCCTAAACCTAACCACCCCAGTACATGCCTGAGCCTAAATCTAGCCTAAACTCAATTCACACCTTGGTCCTAAACCTAACCTCCCACCCAAAATCAGCATCCGTACCAGTGGGGACCAGGGTTTGGTCCCCAGGAGGAGCATTGGAGAGACTGATGCAGTCAAAGTAATCCCACGAGGCTTTCTGGAAAATGGTCCCCATGAAGTAACAAATACACATCCAAACACACACAATTTTATTCCCTAGCTGTTTCTTTCCAACCTGAAAGCTGTTACAATGTACAGTATATATCTGTAAAGTGAAGTTTTAACCACTATTTCACCAGCCTTATCAACTCTGTGTTATTGTCCTTCTGAATCCTCTTTTCTAACATCACTTTATTGCCTTTTCAGTACTAGTTGTATTGCCGGTCCAGTTGAGTCTATTGAATTATGACACTCAGATGAAAGTAGTAATAAAAGCGTCTGACTGTAGAGGAGGATCAGACAATAACTAGACAACAAATCTAAAGAAAGAAAGGTAAGATCGCAAGTTCCACATGGTCACTACAGGAGATTTCTCAAACATGCATAGATGWGTCAGAGCAACACTCTGGGTATGTTTTTGATGAGGGAATAACATTATTACATGATATAAAGCTCAAAAAGTCGATTTTGCATAATAACTAGGCTTTGGTCCCCACGAGGAGCATTGGGTCCCCACAAGGCTGTGTTTTTTTTTTCCAGAAAATGGTCCTCGCGATGTAGCAAAAAAATTGTACAGACAAACACTGTAAAGCTTGTATTTGTTTTTGATTGATCATTGGAGTTAATGGTCAAAACACAGCAGGTGGTACACATGCTGAATATGGGGTTGACACTGTAAAACAAGATTACTACTTTGAATCGTGGCTGTGCGGGTCTTTCTGTCGTTTACATGTGATGTGTAACCTTGTAAGGTTAATGGAGATTCTAAATTGCGAGTGAATAGTTGTGTCTTTGTGATGGACTGGCAATCTGTTCAGGGTGTACCTCGCTGCTCACCTGGTGACAGCTCGGATTGGCTTCTGCTCCACAAACCTGAACGAAACAAAGCAGGTTTGGAAAATAGATGGATTCTMAACCCAGACAGTAGGTTTTTTTAAACCATCTTGTATAGTTTGCACTGTTTCATGTAAGCTTTATTTTTAGATGAAACATATTTTCTTCTGGCAGCGTTGGCAGGGGGTATCAGTTGTGTGTAAAACATTGCTTGCATTGCAGCTATTTCCATGTAAATGAAAGTTAGACAAAATATAAAAAAAGACCAATTTCAGCAAATGCAATTTTGACACACTAATTAGTGAACTAGAGACAAGAAAATCTGTTTRATTTGGTGCTTTCAGTTGTGGAACCATTCTCAGCTCGAATGCTGCTGAACTGTAAAAAATAACAATCTGCTTTATAAACTGGTGAAATATGTCATTTTTTCCTGCTCATTTATTTTTCACCATACCAGACTTAAAGTAAAAAAAAAGTATGCATGGCCCATACAATGCATGGGGAAAACTGTATATTATATAGGGGGCATCTTCTTAATGTCTTAACAATCAATAGACGTAATTGAATTATTAGTTACCTTATAAAATAGCCAGTGAGTGTATATGATCCTCAATAAAGTTTGTTCTGCTGCAGCTGCAAGTCAGAAAATAAGCTGGGAAAATGCATGTCATAACCCATTTCCTTGCAATTAGGCATGCTTCTTGAGCATTTAAAGTTTAAAAGGATTTAGGACATGATAATAAAGATAAAAAAGGATACATTAATAATTTTGTTATGTTAATTAAAAGCAAAAAGATTAAGAACAAAACAGGAGCCTTGTAAAGTAATAAACAGACAGGGACTCAGATTTCTTTCCAAAAGCATCAATAATAAACAATTTGATCCCTGCTGTGATCAAACAAATTGTATGGAACAAGAAAGAAAAAAAATCAAGAAAAAGTAACCACTTTACATTTAAATGTGACAAAAGGGAAACTTTGAATTAGAATTTTAGCATATGCAAAGTTTGAAGGTATCAATATTCATTATCTGGCAGATTGGTAACTAATTCTGTAACATTTAGGTTTATAGCAGGTCTGAATACTTAGCTTTGGTACTTATCTGTAATGCACCATACTTATTGAAGATGCTGCACTTATTTCCATAGAAAGCCTAAAATGAATAATGAATATTTTATAATTGTAAAAAAAAAAAGCTACTGTTGGGAAAAGCAAACATTTGAACCTCTTAGAAGCAGCGTCAACAGATAAATAACAATACAAAAAACTTATTTGCATTCACTTAACATTACTTTCAGTGTTAGTTTACTTAGAAACATAAATAGGGCTGGTGCTTTGCTTTCTATGCAGGTCAAATTTGTGTAATGGCAAATGTTTGCTCCTGAAAGTACWATTTAAAAAAAGACAACAATTTGAGAGATATGATTACTTTTACTACATCAGTGCCAAACAGAGAACAAACTTTTAGCTATATTTCAGTCAGCATTAATCTTTGCTCAGCTGTGACAGATGGAACTGCAACCCTGATCATGTACAGTTGTGGACTTCTTTAAAAATAAATTATGTTCATTAAGTAAGAAACTGATTACATCTCATTAGAGAGGCTACTAATCAGCTCTTTGCTCCAACCTGCAGCTGCGGTTCTCTGCCTGAGCTGCTGTCTGCTGCTCAAATAATGTTCCTGTTCAGATTCTCCCATTTTCTGAAATGTCATACAACATGCTGTATAAATTTACATGGCTCGATTATACTTTGAAAAACAATTAGACATTTGTCTTGACGTCAAAGCACAATCTCTGTAACGCAGTGGCGGCTGGAGGAGTTTTCTCCAGGGAGGCTACAAATCCAAAATAGGCTTGTCTCCATAAGCAATCAAGCGTACTAAGTTGTATCACAACAGTGTATTTATTAAACAAATGAAAATAATAAAACAGCATTATAATGTCATGTAGTGTTTTATTTTTTGTACATAAATTTTGCTCTTCTGTTACTGAGAAGCAAATTTCTTCATGACTCTGGTTAAAGTCAGGGATGTTTTAATAAGATTCTTCTCCATAGAGCATGGTCAGTGCAGTGAGATGTGATGTACTGTACCTGAGGAAAGTCTGGATTGTCTTCAGTGTTGAGAAGCTCCTCTCAGCTTCAGCTGTGGTCAGGGGAGATGTGATGAGAACCTTCAGCAGAGTCACAGTCTCTGAAGGTGTCCTGCAGATTGTTCTTCATGAAGAGCAGCTGGTACAGAGCCACAGAACCACTGCAACTCCTGAACTAGATTAGACTTCTTGGTCCGGTTCAACATTGGGTGAGCCTCCATGGTCTTCAGAGCTGCTTCAGAGAATTGTCCTGCAGGAACCTGTCTGCAGCAGTGTAGCTATGATCAGATGTTTTCTGAATGTCTCAAGATGGTGTTACGAACCTAAAACAATAAAAGTACAAATTTAATTCAATATGAAGATGGCTACAAGTGAGCTTTCTAATACAGTATATATTTAATATATAGAGAACAAGTAATATTATTTTAATAGCAACAAATTGTTGCACCTCTCAGGGAAACTATTAATTATATTTTATTTTAAAATGTACTGATTTTATTAAAAGCAAAATAAACAAGGCACAACAGAAGAAAATATAAATAAAATGAGAGGCAGCAGAAAGAAGAAAAACATTGTTTAATATCTGCACCTTTTCAAGAATAAATTCAAAAAAAAGTAATTTACAAAAGAAAAAAAAACGAAACAAAAAACATAAAAAATACAGTATATCTTTATATTATATTAAGTTGCTCAGTTTAGATATAAGGGACTCGTGGTGTTATTTTCTCCTTCATTTCTTGTTTGTTGTTCTCCAAAATCCGCCTCGAATTGCCCTGCCGGCTGCGGCCTTATGACGTCGAGTCGTGGACACAGGTGGACCCACCCACTAACGGTGTGTGTTCGCAGGTCAGCTGCGAACACAGGCCACTATATTCTTTTGCATTGAGGACTTACTGCACATGACCAAAATCTTCACGAGTTGTCTATGGGAGTCTGGAGCGGWGAACACAGGGTGACCCGGAAGTGACTCACATGAAATGTTTACACATCAATAACAATAAATTATTTGTCTTATCAGAAAACAAATATACAATATTTTGTTGAAACAGTTATAACATTTTCTTTTATTGTTTTATTTTATTGTTGTGTACCAAAAGTAGAGGGGGGGATGGCAAACATGCGCCCCCTGTTGACTAGCCGCCACTGCTGTAACAGTCTGCCATTGTGTGTCAGTAACATACTAACATTTCTGAGTTTGCTGTACCTGCGAGGCACCTGATTCAGTAACCTACAGCTAGATGTATGACAAATCGTGTAATTTTTAGGTTTTCCTGATACTGGTGTTGTAATTGACTGGTCTAACAGTAATTTTTGACACCTCTGGTCATTTACCTGACAGGGTATCAGTGGGCGCTGACTTGTTGACATGGCTTTCTCACATTCACCTTAATGTGAGAGAGCCATCATTAACAATCTTAGTTACACCTATTTTCCCCCCTGCAGGTCAAAATGTCTGCCATGGGAAAAAGGTCTATGTGGTGTTAAAAGGTTAATGACAAGTAGAGGCACAGATGCTTTTGTGGACACACCACCTGTGGCTTTTTTTTTTCTGCAGCACACAGCATGGTCTCTGATTTGTAGACAAATGTCAAGGAGAGCTGTGGACAAATTGAAATGCTAGCTGCTGAAAAAGATCGGTGTAAAATAGGGCTGTGTTAAGTGAACATTTCTGGTGTGGCTGGCGTGGTCATGAAGTTCGACAGGCTGGATTGTGACTTTACCACTCGCTAGATGTGCTTGAGGAAGTCTGATCTTCTTGATTTATGAAGTGCAGCGGATGATAAGGCACTCAGATAACCTTAGCAGTTGAAAGGTTATTACCTCCAAATTTAGGTTAAAGGTCTGTCTTGATCAAACCCCTGTGATATATAAATATTGATTTTGCATTACTTAGCATAATGTAATGGCCTGCCTGAATCTACATGTATTGACAGTAAAAGGCTAATGAAAATATAACTATGTTAGTTACGTTTGATGACCCCCTGCCAGCTGCGGCCTCACAATTAATCAAATTTTAATCTCAGTCATTATTTTGGCTTTAATGATCAGCTGATACTGAAAATGCTTGCTTGGCAAATTGAGCCCTCCCTAAATCTTTATCTGAGCTTTAGGGGCCAGTAACTGTTCCTGCATTCAGCAGCAGGAAGCTTTCTGGATGTAATTTGGATTGTTGACATGTTAAAAGAAACATAACAGTTAGCAGACCAGTGAAACAAACGTTTGCAGCTGCAGTAGAATGTGGACAGCTTGTCTCTTCAAGCAACTCATCATTCATTGTTTGAGCTTTTGATTTGTGGTAAAAACAAATAATAAATCATACACAAACATGGCTGTACTTGGATGCCTGTGCATCAAAGCAAAATAATCTGATTCAGCTTTCTAAATACACACTACAAACTGCATAACGATGAATGCATGGCAGCCACAGCTTCGTTGTTCAATCTCTTTTATGCATCTTTAGAAGGATTTGGTAAAATCCCTGAAACCTCTACATTTTATTTTGCAATAATACGTGTTGAAAAATTGGATGAGCAATAAAGGCTGCAGAAAAATTATAGAAAAAATACCTCTTTTTGCAGAGGCTTTTATTAACACGAATAGATGCTCTTGCAGCTATGTTTTTGCAACAGTGCAAAAATGAATATTTCTCAAAAACAATAAATAATCTAGTTTAGGTTCTTACATCAATTTTTGGCAACGCTTTCATTTACGGTATCCTTATTACCATGTAATTTGTGGTAATTAGGGTACAAAAGAAAAACTACTGTTAGTAAAACTACCTTTATTGGGTAACTACAATCAAATTACTATTCAATTGTAACTCAATACTATATTAGTAACCAAAATAATGCGACTAAATTTTGGGATTAGTGGTTAATTGCAATAAAATATAACTTTAAAACTGTCCAAATTACCTACTTCTTATTACATAGTGAATTGTAATACATTACCAGGTAAGTGCTACATTACTGCAGACATTTAATTACAATGTAAAATTGTACCCTTATTACCACGTAATTCCATGGTAATAAGGTGGTAATTACATTTAATTACATTTTTATTACCTTGTAATTACATTGTAATAAGGGTATCAAAAAAGAAAGCTTTACCTTTTGATTGAAATAAATTTCTCTAATAATTTTGACCATAATTGTGATACCAGCCTGAGGTGAATTACAATGTTTTCTTATGGAGGACTGCTGAATCTTTGGACACACATCGAAAATATGTTACTGTTGTTTTGGATGGATTCAAATACTTAACTTTCTTTTTTTATACTCAACTTGGTTTTGGACTGCGCAGATTTGTATTTAATATTTCTGTCTTTGGCCTCTGTGTGGACGTTTTATTATGTGTAATTTCTATTATTCTGATAGGAAGACAATAAAAAATAAAACATGCCAGCATGTGTATTAAATATGGAATTTTATCTGTCTATTGAAAAAAGCTTTTCATATAAAGAGAAAAACAAAATGACTGCTCACTGAGGTCAGATTATAATTACTTCATTGTGAATGCTTAGCCTTTTTCTGTTAAAACACTTTGAGAGAAAATGTTTTCTGCTTTCAACAGTGGGCTGCATCAGAGTTTCCTGCATGTTGCACTTTTTAACATCTATTATGATGAGTAACCATAGCGATGAAGGTTGTTTACATGAAGGAGCAGCTAGCAAATCCCACTCCACTGGTTTCATCAATGATGGACTTTCTTTGAGCTCCTCCCTCTTTGTGGCTCCACACTTTGACGTGTGACTCTGAAACCCAATGAGGATATGTCAGCTCCAGAATTAAACCATATTTACACGTGAACAAAATAAGGGAAAATGTTTTTTGAATGCCAATTTGTGGAAAATCAACATTAAAAAACATGTTTACATGGTTATTGCTGTGCAATAAACTATTATATCATCACTTTGAAATGATTGCATTTTGACCTCAGCTTGTATGTGCTGAGTGAGGGTGCGGTTTCTTGGTAAACAGTCTTTGGAGCAGTAGCAGGGCACCTGACTTGGGACCAGAAAGTCACAGGTTCGACCCCCCCCCCCCCCCCCCCCCCCCCCCCCCCCCATCATCCCCACATGTGGTGTTGTCTTTGAGCAAGACACCCAACCTCCAAGAGCTCAATGCCTCACTTGGGTATTTCTTACCTGTGATGGGTCAAATGCAGAGCACAAATCTCATCTTCGTATGGGAACATGCAAATAAAGTAAATTTCAGTCACAAACATGAAAACAGTTACACAAATTCTTTCCACACACCCTAAACTTCGAAAAAGGTTGAGCAGCATGGACAGCATTCTGCCAACTGCCATTGTTCCTGTTTAGGACAGAGATGTGAAACTGGTGGCCTACCAAAAATTAGATTTTATTAATATATATTTTTTACTTATATAAAGCCTTCAAAATAGCTCTTATAATTGAAGGGCTGCTTTAAGAGAGCTTTTAAAGTTTAAATAATAAGATACGATGAGGATGATCTCTGTTCACAGAAATTCAAGTCAAATCGTATTTAGTCTAGGACATTTTGTGACTGATTAACGGAATTTTATGTAGTCTTTTAAGCAATGTGCAATTAGTAAATTTTTGTACTGTGATTGGGTTGTTATGAGAATAGCAGGTTCTGAGGGATTATCTAGTTATCAGTGTGCATTGTCAATGCAATGCACACTATTGTGATTCGTTTCCCATCCAAGTCATCTCAACTTTGCCATGCTTCTCCTCCTGCATACTTTGTCCTAGAGCTGCCATTGTAATTTATATCTGTAAAGCTCCTTTGCCAAATGATGGCCATGCCTTTTGGTGCCTGTAAAACTTATAGTTTTTGAAATATTAATGTTTAATAAATTATAATGACAGTCAATGGAGCCTTGTACTGGTCCAATTCTGCCCCCTGCTGCATCTACACAATACGGTACTGTACAATAGTTTCATAATATTTAAACTCAGTAGTTCAGTGATTACAATATTAATATGATTGTATTTTGATGTTTTACTGTAATACTGTCTTTATGTTGTCCTATTGCTGTACTATATTGCACTTCAGTGTCAATAACTGCATTGGCAGGTAAACTTTTTCGGTATAAATACAATCCAATCCCTGGGATTGTCCTCTGCCACATCTCCTATAGTCTCATGATGAGCACTGTGGGCTTTCATGCGGGAGATCAGGGTTCAAGTACTACTGCAACTTTAACAAAAATCTCGTCCAACTTCATATTGTCACACAATTACCTTAATTACAAACACCTGCTGACGTAACAGGCACAAGCTGGTGTAGAAAACACATTTGAACTTGGTCAAAGTTCATTCTGCAAGTCCAATGCTCCTGCATACATCGTCCTACAGCTGCCATTGTAATTTCTATCTGTAAAGGTCTTGTGCCAAATGATTTCTATACCTTTTGGTACAAATACAACTTGTAGTTTTTGAAATATTAATTTTGAAACTTTATTCCAAATTCATAAAATGGGAGTCAATGGGGCCTTGTAATGGTCCAATACTGCCCCCAGCTGTACTCAACTTGGTACTGCACCATAGAGTTTTAATATTTAATCTCAATAGTTCAGTGTTTACCATAGTAATATGATTGTATTTTGGATGTTTTACTATATCATTGTCTTAATACTGCTCTATTGTTGTAATATTATGCAGTTTAGTGTCAATAATTGTATTTGTAATGTGGCCTCTTTCTGCACACATACAAACCAACCCCTGGCACCACACCCTGCCACAGCTCCAACAGTCTAATGGTCAATGTCACGAGCTTTCATGTGGGAGATCAGGTTTCAAAACCCAGCTAATGCAACTTTAACAAAAAATCTCTTCAAACTTCATATTGTCACTCAATTACCTTAATTACAAACACCTGCTGTCGTGACAGGCACAACCTGGTTTAGAAAACACATTTGAACTTTGTCAAAGTTCATTCTGCAAGTCCAATGCTGCAGGCAAAGCCATGCTGCAATGACATGCTGTATGGCAATGCACACTTGTTTTTACATTGTAAAAACCCATGTCTAGTTTACCTTGGTTCCTTGTTAGAAAACTGTCAGCTGATAAGTGTGGTCATATTCCCTCCTTAAACTGTCATTTTCTGGAGAAGTGGCTCAGTTAAGGATATAATTAAAAGGTATTGTGTTATGATGAACAAAACAGAGTTGCCAAGGGCCACATAGGCTCTGGGAGGGACTTTAGTGTACAGTCAGATGCAAGAGTAGAGAGAAGCCATTGTTTCTTTTTCTTTTTCTTTCTTTCTTTATTTTTTTTTTTGGGGGGGGACACAATCAGTGAGCATGAATTGAGTTTTTAGATCTGAAGAATAAAGCTTTTTAAATTGGGAACTAACTGGGTTTTCTGTGCAATTATATGGGCATCCAGTTTTTGAACA
Source organism: Austrofundulus limnaeus (assembly GCF_001266775.1). Lineage (NCBI taxonomy): Eukaryota > Metazoa > Chordata > Actinopteri > Cyprinodontiformes > Rivulidae > Austrofundulus > Austrofundulus limnaeus. The sequence continues at coordinate 300,040 of NW_013952783.1, forward strand.
CATAGTGTCTGCTTAGAGATGCTGTATGCCATGAAGGATTTAAATATACAGTAAGTTACTACTACAACATGTTGCACAAAGCTAAATATAATACACTTCCTGAACTTGCATGAAAATAAATGACAGTGACTTTTGACCAGAACCACAACCACGCAGGAGTCTAAACTCAAGGTATCGTATACCGTTGCACTTCAGCTCGCTAAAGTAAGTATTTTTGGTTTGTTTTAAACATTTTGTGTTCGTATTTATTAAACATGAGAACAAATGTAACATATGCATTTAAACATGCAATAGTTTAAGTTACTGCACTCTATATTGGTTTTAAATGGCTACGCACACCCACACCCACACCCACACCAACACACACAATCTGGTACAGCCATCTTTATGGGGACCTGGCATTGACTTGCATTATTTTCTGACCACCAACCCTAAACCTAACTGCACAGTCCCTAAAACTAACTTAAACTCAATTCACACCTTGGTCCTAAACTTAACCCCCGGCCCACCAACAGAGTTTCCCCTCAAGGGGACTAGACTCAGGACTCTATAAGTACCAGTCAGGTCCCCATAATTAACATTAGGTCCCCACAAGTAGGTGTGTATGCCAAAAAACAGTCCCACAACTTACGGAATACCAGTCACCCCCCCCCCCCCCCCCACACACACACACAAACACACATACAGAGGGTAAAATAAGTATTGAACATGTCACCTTTTTCTCAGTAAATATGTTACTTGAGGTGCTAATGACATGAAATTTTCACCAGATGTCAGTAACAACCCAAATGATCCATACATACAAAGAAATCAAACCATAAATGTCCAGAARTGAAGTTATTTGTAATAATGTGGAATGGCACAGGGAAAAAGTATTGAACACACTTCCTGAAATTTATCTAATACTTTGTACAAAAGCCTTTGTTGTCAATGACAGCTTCAAGACGCCTCCTGTATGGAGAAACTAGTGGCATGCATTGCTCAGGTGTGATTTTGGCCCATTCTTCCACAAACAGTCTTCAAATCTTGAAGGTTTCGTGGACCTCTTCTATGAACTCTGATCTTTAGTTCTTCCCATGGATTTTCTGTTGGATTCAGGTCAGGTGATTGGCTGGGCCATTCCAGCAGCTTTAGTTTCTTTCTCTGAAACCAACTGAGAGTTTCCTTGGCTTTGTGTTTGGGCTCATTGTCTTGCTGAAATGTCCAGCCACGTTTCATCTTCATCATCCTGGTAGATGGAAGCARATTTTTATCAAGAATGTCTCTGTACATTTTTTCATTCATCCTTCCTTCAATTATTTGAAGTTTGCCAGTACCATATGCTGAAAAACAGCCCCACACCATGATGTTCCCACCTCCAAACTTCACTGTTGGTATGCTGTTTTTGGGCTGATGTGCAGTGCCATTTGACCTCCAAACATGATGTGGATTCTGGCATCCAAACAGTTCAATGTTGGTCTCATCTGACCAGACTATATTCTCCCAGTATTACACAGGCTTGTTTAAATGTTGTGCAGCAAACTTTAAAGGAGCTTCAACATGCTGTTTCTTCAGCAGTGGAGTCTTGCGTGGTGAGCGTGCATACAGGCCATGGTGGTTCAGTGCATTACTTATAGTTTTCTTTGAAACAAACGTACCTGCTAATTCCAGGTCTTCCTGAAGCTCTCCGCAAGTGGTCCTTGGCTCTTGGACAACTCTTCTGATAATTCTTTTCAGTCCTCTGTCAGAAATCTTGTGAGGACCACCTGGTCGTGGTCGGTTTATGGTGAAATRATGTTCTTTCCACTTCTGAATTATGGCCCCAACAGTGCTCACTGGAACCTTCAGAAGTTTAGACATTCTTCTGTAACCGATGCCATCATTATGCTTTGCAACAATAAGGTTGTGAAGGTCTTGAGAGAGCTCTTTACTTTTACCCATCATCAGATGGTTCTTGTGTGATACCTGGCCATCATTTGGGACTGAACCAGCTGATATTAACTTGCACTGACAAGGGGCAAGCTTGCTTTGTAATTACTGAGAGAGTTCAGCTGGTGTCTTGGCTTTCCATGCCTTTTTACACCTCCCTTTCTTCATGTGTTCAATACTTTTTCCCTGTGCCATTCCACATTATTACAAATAACTTCATTTCTGGACATTTATGGTTTGATTTCTTTGTATGTATGGGTCACTTGGGTTGTTACCGACATCTGGTGAAAATTTCACGTTATTAACACTTCTAGTAATATATTTACTGAGAAAAATGTTGACGTGTTCAATACTTATTTTACCCGCTGTATATAGTTTATAAACATTTTTAAATTGGTAGTTTTACATTTCTGTAATTGTGCAGCACTCTGTAGCCCTCTGGTAGTGTTCCCCAAAATTTGTGGCCTCTTCCCATCATTTAAATTGCCTCTTCCTGATAAAAAACAAACAAACAAACAAAACAAAACAAAAAACAAACATGCATGTTTGTTTACTGGAGGAAACTAGAGCCAACTCATTTTGCATCTTTGCAGGAGGCACCGATTTGAGTAGCATTAATTTTCAAGCGATTTAWTTAAATTTCACAATTTATTCAGATTGAGGGATAAACAGGTGGTGTATAGTTACTAGTCAGCGTTCCATGTGTCTGTTAAATGAGCAAAAGCTATTTCTAAATTTCAACCACACTGATTTTAGCTGCCCCAGAATGAGAAAACACTATCAGGTTCTGCCACAGCGCAGTCAGAAGCAGGTGGTTGGAGCTGCAGGAAAGAACCACCGAGGTGTGGGTATCACAGATGATCACAAAGCAAGACATGTTTAATGACAAACTGGCTGAGAAGAAAAGAAAGATAATGACTTAATCCCGTGTGGATGTATGAAGCTGTGAAAAGGGCGTGGAAGTGAGTTGGCTAGTGGGATGACCCTCCCGGGAGCACACGCCACCCTAGGCATACACATAAAATGTATGAAAAATGATTAGGCTGTGACTAATTGCCCGTTTAGTGTCACTGAAAGTTGTTAAACAGACCATTGCCTTTTAATACCTAAAGTAAGGAATGGAATTAATTAAGCAGAAATGTATTCTTCTACTCTGCCAGGCCTCTTTCTCACAGTCTTTAAAAACACTGTGTGATGGGGTTTGCACCTCGGGGAAATAGTTGGTAATGGTCTGAGAAAAGGATCTCCTTCCCTCAAGTCACTACTTCTATTTGGGTGACTGAATGAATCAAGAAGTACACGAGCAGCTGCTGCAATAAAATGGAAGGCAGAAGTTAAATGAAAGTTTAGAAGGCAAAGGATTTACGACTGCACAACTGTTCCTTCTAGATGCGCAATCATTAAACTGAAAATCCATAATGGTTTTTAAAAATATGCCATAATGTGCCTACAGTACAGATAGTAAGAAATATTAAAACATTGAAAATGACAAAAATATTGTTATTTAGACCCTTTTCTAGTTTCTTTTTTTTTCTACTGAAAAATACTGATTTTGTTTGTCATCTTATACTTTTCTGTTTGACAAAATGAACTTTCACTTTTGTAAACACTTCCATTAGTTTGTGATATTTACACTGCATGGGTAAAATATGTTCATAAACACAACATGAGGTGCTTAATCATTCTTAATCACATTTTTCAGATAAATCTACATTGTTTGGATGAAAATACGTCAAGAGATTAAAAGCTGTGTCATGGACCATCCAACATCTAAAGATCTAGAGATACAGTATTAGTTTTCTCTGGGCTGGCCTCAGGAACGATGATTTCTTCATGGGGCTCAGATCTTTGTTAGATTTTTATTTTGTGTATTTTCAAGTATATGACATTCATAGATATGCATGTTTTAAATGTCTGCTCTGATTGTTTTTGCAACACATTGCCCTTTATGCAAAGATGTGACATGTTTTCCAAATAATAGCTCTTTATTAACTGCATCAAGATTATCATGAATACCTGGACCAGTAAGGCTGATATGAATGATTTCCAAAATACAATATCCCTTTTTAATCTGAAGTTTTGGATTTGGGTCACTGAATACATTGTTACTTTTAATCTCTGTTGTTTTATGTCAAACACATCACCAATCACAAAACAAAAGTAAATGGCACTCTGTTATCTAAATATCGATACAAATGTATTAGAAAAAAAGACTGAGCTCTCAGTTATCGGGCTATTTTCTTCAGGAGCTGGCTTCCAGTTTAAAGGTGCAGTATGTAACTTTTCTAAAAATGTATTTTTTACATATTTTTTCATTCTGTCACTATCTC
>NW_013952783.1:307453-310804 GCF_001266775.1 Austrofundulus limnaeus
ACATGTAACGTTATGACAAAAGGAGCACTTGTGTAGATAAAGTATGGGCAAGACATGATAGTTAAAAATATATATTGTTGATGTTTTGTTCTTACCTGTGACGGCAGCTTAGCTCTGAGCTCTGTGTGTTACGGTGAGATCACCTCTTGTTTACAACCGTGCGCGTTCACGGCTCTGGGCCCTGCTGTGGGGGAGGAGCTTAGGAAGGGGAGCTGAGAGCAGGGGGAGGGACTACAAGGTTGTTTCTGTTCAAAATTTTCTAAGTTTTTTGAACCGAACAAGACTGTTTTATTTTAATGGAGCACAGATACAATACCTGACTGAAGACTCCATTATTTTATAAAATAATAATAATAAATGAGAAGGAAGTAATTCTTACTGGACTGTGGATTTAACTCAGAATTGATGAATTGATTGTGAACATGGGTTGATTCAGTTTTCAGTAGCTTGAGGGAGTCATGTCTTTAGTTTGGCTGCATCTTTTTTTACACTTGAAGTATTATATAACATTACCACTAACTTTGCACATTTTTTCACTCAACAGGTACTCACAGCCAATTGCCTTTGTTTGTTTTTGTAGAGTCCCCTCATCTTCAGCACTCTCATCTGGCTGAGGTGGATGGACATTTTTCCTGACTCTGGTTCTGCTGGCGGTTTAATTCTGTTGAGAGTGCTTCCTCTTTTCCTGTCAGCCACCGCCTTACTGATGGTTAGGATGAGAATGATCTGATGCAATATGTTGGCTGCGTTTGCTAGATTTTATTTCTTAGAAACCGCCTTTTTAGTGATTTTATACCAAAACTGACTATATTAAATTAAATCATAACTGGAATTTATTGAAATTGTTTGAACAGAAACGTTTGAAATTAGATCTGTATTTGGCTTTGTTACATTGAATTGTAATTGGAACTGATATGTACTGTATTGTAATTATTATTTAATAACTCAATTATAATTTAACTTATTCACTTTATAGTGGCTTTTTGTTAACTGTCACATATACGTTTGCAGTGACATTAATAACACATCTAATAAAAAAACATAGCAAAACAAGTTTTTTATTCACCTGTAAAATACACAATGCTCCCCCTTTAGGATAAGGAACTCTGATCTTTGTTTAGTGAAACAATAATGAATTCTGACTCTCCATCTCTGATAATGACTCAGTATAATCTAAAGATTAAAGATAAAACAGATTCTTCTCTCCAGTCTTTGTTGTTAGCTGTTGTAGCAGCGCTCTGTTCACATTCAGACATTACCCTTTTACATCACTTCCTGTTACTTCACATGCAAATATCTCAACTGCTTATCTCAGCAGCAATATTATTATTATTATTATTATTATTATTATGTTGTTGTTGTTGTTGTTGTTGTTGTTGTTGTTGTTGTTGTTGTTGTTATCTTTCCAAAAATGCATTTATTTTATTACATAAATTTGATGTCACAGGCACTTCCTTTGCCAGGAATAAAATGATATTTGTAGTAAAACTCTTGAGTACTCCATTATATCATCCTTCGTCATGCACATATACTGTAAACAATGCAATTTTTGTATTTATTTACTTGTGACTTCGTGAAAAGCAACAACCTACAGTCTCTGTTTCATTCTGTGATAAAAGTACAAAACATTTTTTCACCAGTACATAAAGCATTATTCTATCTTTTTCACTCAATTCTGCCAGCCCACTGCCACGTCTTGTTGTACCCACTTGTCATATTCCAATAATTCCAATCATGACTAAACTACTATCCATGAAATAACTTTTACTCATCACTTGCTCTCTATGTTTTCCATCACATGCGTAAAATATAATCCCTCCTCTAACAATTTCTGACAAAGAAATTAACTACAGAGTATCTTATTAAAATATACATAGACAAGTATGGTAAAACTGAAGAATGTCCACGTGTTTGTGAGAAAAGGATCACGAGTCTATCATACCGAGTATAATTTGTCAGCTCCTCATTAAAAGTTAGTAAAACCTGAGCAGAAATCATAATTATTATTATTATTATTTTTTTTTTTTTCCAGCATTCCCTGGAGCATTGTATTTTTAATTGCAATACACCATCCAATAGCTGTGACAGACGCGAAGTGGTGTAACCATTTCACAACAATATATCTGATATCATGTAAATAGAGCAATTATAAGGAACACGTTGCTTTGAAAAATCCTGCAAATAATTAAAATCGTTTTCAGAAACTCATTTTCTCCCCAAAATATCTGCACTGTCCACATTGTAGGTTTAGTTGGTGTGATTCAGTTTCTACATGCAAAAACAATATGTTCTCCACTGCATTGTCCACCAAGTAGTGTGAACAATAAATCCCTTTCTCATACAAGTAAAATTTGGATGTTCTTTGTAGACAATGGATTTACACAAGTGGTTTTGTTTGTGTTAGTTTTAAGTGCATAGGAAATGCAAATTTTGTGACTGAGTTTGTTTTGATGCCAAACTCTTTAGATGGGTTTTGAATAACCTTTTGTCAATTCAAATAATTCTTCTCCCATCTTATGATTGATTGGTTTGACTGTCAGAATACAGGGTGAAATCACAGTGATCTTCAGTTGTTCTTTTATTTAAGAAGACACAATGATCTTACATTTCTCAGAATATTTCTGTACAAGCAGTCCCATTTTCATCCTGTCTGTCCTCATTTGTTATTATTGATAACTTAGAATTGATTAGTGGTAAAAGCCAATATTGCTACAAGAAATGTGTTTAATCAGTCATTTTATGAGTTTTTTTTTGTGCTGTCAGAAAATACAATTTTGCAAATATGAAACATCAAATTGGAGATTGACCTCCTGTCTGCCAGACAAAAAAAGTGTGACTTCCCTCACGGTCCAAATGTTGCTCTGTGACAACGTCAAAAAGAGTCCAACCTGTAGATTCAAAAGGCTTTATAAGTTGTTCCAGAATCCATTTTGAATGTGTAATAGAACACATTTAAACRTATCAGTGAAGGAAAAGCATACTTCAAATTATATGAAACTAATAAAGATTTATTTTTAATTATTATGTCAGGAAATAAGCACGRCCATTATCAGCATTCTGATTATTGTTCCAGAACACTTAATCAAACCGAGACCAACTCTGTTGGAGGAATAATTCTGTAAAGAGCTTACAGGCTTTAAAGGGAATTAGAACCCAAATAAACATGTTCTCATATGTGTTGAMGTACATATTTTACTTCTTATTTCTTTGTTATTTGTAACTCTGCTGCTGATATCCTTGCCTTTGTTACTGTCAAGGTACCTTCAAAGGTAACTCACCAAACACAATTGCCTGTAAACACATAAATAAATATTGTAGTTTCTTATTCATTTTTATTTTTAATTGTCATTT
>NW_013952783.1:311719-313910 GCF_001266775.1 Austrofundulus limnaeus
GCTTCCAGCACCTTGTTGAATCTATGCCACGAAGAATTGAGGCAGTTCTGAAGGCAAAAGGGGGTCCAACCCGTTACTAGCGTGGTGTACCTAATAACGTGGCCAGTGAGTGTATGTTACTGGGTTGTCATTTCTAACCTCTCCATTTTTAGCTCTTGTAGGAACGAGGCATATTATTTACAACACGCAACGCTTTAGCATGAAACAATAATTGTACATTTGTAATTTGAAATAATGAGTGTAGTTAWACAGTATTCTGGGCTTTTGAACATTCTAAGTGTGTGGAATGGATGTTTTCAGATGGGTAACATGATATCACCACACACATTTATTTATCAGGATTTTAAAGCATCTGTGCCGTTGTCAAGCACATTATAGACTTAAACAAGCATGATATAGTTGTCTTTTAAATATTTGGCTGTCTTGATCCTCCTCTGTCTCCCTTTAGTACAAATAGTAAACCGATTTCACTCCATTTGCGTTTTATACTGATCCAAGGAGGTAGATAATAGTGTGCAGTTATCCTAAGTACCGAAATTGCAGCAAATTTCAAAGCAGATCCACTGAGCACCTGCTTGTATTACTTCTACTGCATAGTTGAGTCACCAAAACACAAGTCTGGTGAATGTGAAGATAAGTCTGGCCACAAATGCAAAGTAAAAGGCCAAAGTTTGCTAAGTGGATAAATTCATAACACATACTGTAGACTCAGACAGTGAGTTGCCATGATCAGAATTTGAGGAACGACTCAGAATATCTACTTATTTATTTTTAATGGTAGGTGAAATGTTGATCTGAGTAACCCATTACATCTCTTTACAAGCTGGTATCAGTTTGAGACTAGCACAATTTACACTTAACATGCTCATTAAGTTCTAGACTGACCCCAGCAGTGTCCAAAATACTTGCCAGMTTGCTAAACTTCAGGCAGCAAAGGGCCCAARCAGCCATTTTACTGCCATGCTTTCTAGCTTTACTGCCCATGCTGAAGAACTGAGGACAAGAGAAAAARTAACTTTGGAGGGAGAGAGGGTTAAAGGCCACAATCCTTAACAACTATGAAACCAGAATACAACCTAAATATTGTTTTCTGTCTTAGGTTTCATTACAATGAGAAACAGGTGATACTGTATGTTAATGTAATAATGTAACATGTAGGWATGGGCTGGATACAAGTTTCACTGTATTCCCCAATGTGAAAAAAAATCTGTTTCAAAACCACTAAAGTTTTTCGCCATACCAGTATACCGGTTCAGCGAAATAAGAGTTTATTAGTTTATTTATTTTGAATGTCTCATCAGAGAGAAAGTGTAGGTGAAATCTCTTCGGTCGTTTTCAGCTAAAGAGTCAAGACCCCTCCCCCCGCACCCTTTCATTAGCTGCCAGCTCTGCAGGTTGAATGATGGTAGAAGGAGGCGAGATTCCCAAACTTTTCCACCATTTAGAAGAATAAAGACAGCTATATTGGAATACTTCTTTTACCGCAGAAAATACAGACATCAACTGCTTGAAGGAAGAAGGTTTTCCTACCTGCAAAACTTGCTTGCAGTTTCAGTCAGAGGAGGCAACACATGTAACATGATAGCCCACCACCAGGGAAAGTTTATGCTATCTTGAAATGAAAGAGCTACTTTTAGCAACTGGCATTGGTGAAACACATCACCACGAAAATGTGGTGGTCACATTTTGAATTTGAACAGTGTTTTGAATTTAGTGGATTGTGTATTTAATTAGATTCAAGTGTAAGCAAAAGTTTTGTGGAATTTTTTTTGTTTGTTTGTTTTGGAGGAGGAGTGCCTCCATGGCTAGCTGAGCAGCTTTTAAACTGAATGCACATTTTATACAGCCTGATACTTGAGATTTCTAATGTTTAATGATTTATTTATAATCTCCTTCAGAATCTGAAACACAATGAAAACACCCAAAGTAATGCCTTACATCAATAAAAAGACAACTTGTCGCGCAGCGTATCCTGATTTTCTTTCTTCTTTTAAAAGGCAGTTATCTGATTAGATGTAAACTTTATCCGTATAGCTTTGCATTAGGTGCTAAAAACCCTGAGTATGCTTGCACATTACAGGAGGATGAAATTTCAGCATCCATCCATCCATCCATCCATCCATCCATCCATCCATCCATCCATCCATCCATCCATCCATCCATCCATCCATCCATCCATCCATCCATCCAT
>NW_013952783.1:313970-318028 GCF_001266775.1 Austrofundulus limnaeus
CCATCCATCCATCCATCCATCCATCCATCCATCCATCCATCCATCCATCCATCCATCCATCCATCCATCCATCCATCCATCCATTATCTTAACACGTTTCTTCCTTTCTAGGTATAGAGATCACTGGTGCCCCTATTCAGCAGTCACTGTGTGAGAGTTGGGGTACGCCCTGAACAGGTCACAAGTCCATCACAGGACTACAGAGACAAACAACCAYTCAATCTTTCACTCGCACCTAGTGACAATTACTAACCGAGTTTGGTCTGTGGAAGGAAACCGGAGTACCTAAAGAAAACCCATGCATGCAAGGACARAATGTGCAAACTACCCAGAAAGGTCCCCAGCTGAGATTTGATTCGGCAATTTTCTTGCTGAGAGGCAACAGCTCCACCAGCTGAGCCACTGTGCCACCCTAAAATTTTAGTATAACATCTATAATTTAAAAACAGCTTTCAAGGGCAAGTAAAGTTGACTAAGACAATATAAAAATGATATTTTATTTTTATTTTATTTAAATACTGAGTTCCAAATAGCACATTTTAGAGCTGCAATCATGATATGGTGATACTGCAAAACCATGATGTTTTGCCTAAAGTTTTCATATGTCAGAATTTCGAACTGGCCCATGCCAAGTAACATGGCACATTACCAATCTTGTTGTATACAAAGTATTTCACAGGAAAACGCATAACTGTAATTTGAAATCAGCCAAATAACTTAAATCAAGCTCATCTTGATACTTTTACATCTGTATGACTTTGGAGTAAATTTAGGATTCAGCACAGAACTTTCTTTATACTTAAATGGTTTTGTTGTGAAATGTTTGTTATATGTTTTGGTCAGAACACAATATCACGTACATTTCCTGCATGTCTGCTCTTCCCACCTGGTTAAGAGAGCTGATTGACACTCGACTCCACTTCACTCTCTCTCGAGATCCATTCTACAGCTTTGCACTACTGTGCAAAGGTAAATGTGGAAGCAAATTACACWCTGACTCTTGAAGAACTCTGTCATAGCCTGATAGAGCATGAAGAATTTAAAGAGGGAACTTCAACAGAACGCACACAACAAACTGGTAGTTTGATTACTTGATACTTACCTCTTTGTAGTTTGGCCACAGAGAGTTGGTGTAGATCCATCTTTTATGGACAACTATGACCCAAGTCATGTGGTGAACTGGTCAAGGTTGGGAAAAAACTGAACCACATAAGATAGCTAAAGTCACGTTATCCATGACTTATGGTTGCACAAGATTTCTTGTCAGTTATTTTTATATGTTTTRGTGTTTCTATGTTTTGAACTAAAATAAGACTTTGACTTATTTTTGACTTATTTTAAAGATTGTTAAAGCATYTGATAAATTAAATTTTCAACAGTATATTTGTACAAATCAAAAAAATGGAAATGGGAGAAAAGTTGGTTGAAAATTAAAAATTTAAGAAAAGGTCAGATGAGACTGTGAAAACAATTGATAAAAGAATTATGAATAAAGTAAAAAGGCTACCTTAAAATACTGCATATGAATACATTAGCTTCAAATTTGAATTAATCACCAAAATGAGGTATTTTCCTGCCTTTGAAGAGTTCAAAATGTAAAATAATTGCAATCTGTATAGTCTTTTTTTTAATTGTGGTTATATTTTAATAATTGAAAGAAGCAAAACTTGTATTTTTGAACTCAAGAAAAAGGGATTTAACAAAATGTGCGTTGCTAGGTCATCTTTTGACATACCTCTGAAGTGCTTTGTCAGCAAGCCAGCGTGAGTGTGCAAACCAAGCTTGACTTTTGACTAATTGCAGTCATTTAGGAATGATCACTGCCGCAATGTACTGGGAAACATGCACCCTACACCACTTTCACCCTCACTACAGTCTGGTGACCTATTTTACAGCTGGAGTAAAGAGCAAACTGGAGACATGCTKGAAAGCTCAACTAATTGGAGCAAGGTAAGTACTGCGGAAATTATTGCAATTAGTCCCTTTTTTTCCATGGGTTTCAGTCTGATATTTTTAGAAGCAAAAAGGGGAAACAGACASTGAAACAATTCATCATTCACTTACTCAGCATCACTGAACTTCAGCTTATCCCCCTTCCCTGCGCTCTCACAGAAGAATGACTCTAACCTGTCCTTGCCACCTTCCGAGTGGCTGTGCTTTTGATGAAGACCTCTGTCACAGCCTCCTGGGCACAACAGGAAGGCTTATTACAGCCAGAAGAATGCATGGGAAGGAATGAATAAAGGAGAAGTGAGTGTAGGAGAAAGTATAGGGTGTACACTGTAGAGAGAGTAGTAAATATGAGTGATGGGAAAAGCCCTTTGTAAGGTGAAATAAGGGGCACTTAGGGACTTGCCGTATACAATGCACCTGTCTTATCATCATTTAACTCTTATTTGTTGGCCTTACTAAACTGTCAGCAATTCCCTGCCTTCTTGGCCTTTACCTGTAAAATATCATGGAAATGCTGACAGGCTGCCAAACAGGAACAGTCTGGGAAATATTTTTGCTGCTTTTTTCTTGACTTTTATCTTTTATTTTTTTATTTTTTGGTCAGAATTAAACACACATAGTAAAAGGTGCACTTAGCTACATTCGTATTCAACGGTCTGCCTTTGAAATGCAGTTCCACTTGATAGTGGCTTCTCTAAAAATGATTTCACTACTCACGAGGAATTGTGAAAGTTGTATTTAAATACAAATATGTGTTTGACTGTTCCAGAAATCTGATGATGATTCTTGTAATTTAGTTTTTTTTTTCAGACCAATTCAATTGTCTTTCGATGTATTCTTCGCTCAGCTGAGCACGTCATTACGCACATCATTTGTGTGTAATTTGATGCAGCGTGCTATAAGGTTACAATTATATTGTAGTGAAGTTGTAGCATTTCAGCTACAACCATTTCCCCCTTCTGCTCTTTTTCACTCACCCTCAGAAATTGCTTCTGCAATGATCCCACACTCTTATGTTTTGTTCACTCTCAGGCCACATTTTAACTTCACAAAAGAGCTGTTCCAATTATCAGTAAGTTAATGTGACTTTTTTGTTTGTTTGTTTGTTTGTTTGTCTGGCTATTCTGATCTTTTTTTAAGCAACTGCATCAAGAAAACATCAATTTATGTCAGTTTAACAAATTTAGCAATTGTGGAATTTGGACATTTCTATTAACTTTTGAGTGGTGATTGTACTGAAGTGTGTTTTCTTGTTTCTGTCAAGATTAAATTGGAAAGACTTCAGAAATTACGGGGTTATCAACCACTAGAGACCTTGTTTTCACTGTCTCCCCCCACAGCTTTCTTTTTAGGGGTAACATTTTTTTCTGCCGCATAAAAAAGTGTACTGGTGGTTTTCTTTCTTTTTTTTTGTTTGTTTTGACACAAATTTTGGACCAAATTCCATGTTGTAGGGAGGTCTCAGGGTGCTCTATGGTTTTCTGTGTACCAGGTCATTTGAAGACATTGTTTTCTCTCAGGAGCCACCCCCCAACACACACAGTACCATCTACAGTCCATGCCCTTCATCACCTGTGAAGGTCTAATCTTATCTGCTGTCGTTGCATGGCTCGTCATTAATCACTCCCCAAACCCAATCAAATGGTGACTGATGGCTGATCTGGCCTTGCCTGGCCATTCCTCAGGTGCTCTAGATGGTTTTCTGGTGCACTATATTGTACAGATCCCTTGGCTGATTATAACTCCTGACTGTGTGTRTATAAAGGGAGCAGTGTCCTCTACAAGGGGTACACCATGGACCATGGTAGCCTGTACCAACTGCCTCGTCTACCTAAAGTTCAACACATTATTCTGCTGCTGCTGCTGACTCTAGCTCATGCGAGGCTCTGAGTCTGACTTTGCCAGAGTTTGAGCTATGGCTTTTGGTTGCCTTATACTTTTGTTCAATGACATTAAATCTCTCCTTGTTTGAACAAGTAATAACACTAAGTTGCCATTCATCTTTTTTGTCAGAGCTAGGGCAACATGTAGAATGAACAGGAACGTGTGTGTGTGTGTGTGTGTGTGTGTGTGTGTGTGTGTGTGTGTGTGTGTGTGTGTGTGTG